>NC_088927.1:1970000-2155000 GCF_038396675.1 Hydra vulgaris
TTGAAATAGTTATTTCCAATAAACAAGTTATATTTTTAACTTCTTTTAAATATTAAAAATGTGCGTGAAGAATACATTAATATTATTTATTAATTATCAAATTTCATTTCGTTGATTTAGCAATATTACAATTTTTTCATATAATCATGCAAAAATACGAATAACATCATAACATCGTAAACGTGACAAAAAGTTTTAATATTTTTCGAATATATATGTATACTGTTATAATCACTCAGGGGCTCAAAGTAGGTAAGAATGATGCGTTAGGGTTAGGGTAAATAATTATTGTTAATTTAAAGGAAATAAATGTACCATTTTATTAAAAAAAACCTTTAGTCGTTTTTTCATGATATTGGTTCTAATATCAATTACTTCAAGATTTTTGCTTAACTGTATTAGCAATTTTAAATTATTCATTTGCTTTTTATTAGTATCTTTAAAAAATAAAAAAATAATATTTAAAAAAAGCCATTAAAGAAATAAAAAAATATTAAATATGAGCATATTATTCATTTAGACATTGTTAAACAATTTTTTCAGCCGGGCAAACACCATTTTAATGGATTGCATTGGATCTCTATGGGCATTTTAAACGATTAACTGTGATTTGATAAATCAGTTACACAGTGGACTAATTGTGGCAGCCACCAAAAGTGGCTAGATGATGACTAGCCAGAGTATCATATTTTAGAAAATTATTAACAAACAACTTAAAGTAAATGCCAATAATCGTCCAAAAAGTAACCATAGAGCAAAACTCAAATGCATATATAGATCCACTGCAAATTCAGTGCAAAAATGTTTGCTGAAGTTATATTTAAAATAAGTTATTATTCTATAAAAATAATTGTATGATGTCAAGCAAACTATTAGACTTAGGCTCAACGATCTTTTTCATTATCACAAGGCTTGATTTTTTTTATGAATCATAAACTTGGTTAGTTTGTACATTGTTACTAATAAATCTCCTAAATTTATAGCATTTTACATTTTATCAAACTAATATAATAGATATTGTTTGAATAAATTTCGAATTTTGCTTTGTTTTTTAGTAAGAATAAATGGAGTCCTACAAATGCCAGAACTTCAAAATGAGTTGTCTGAACTACTTGATCAAGATTGGTTAATATTGGTATTTCCTTAAAAGTCAAACAGCATTGTTTAGAATCAATTAGAAGTGATTTTATATAATTTTAAAAATAAACATCAAAAAAAAATGTTGAATAATGAAAAAAATCCGACGTTTAAAAAGTTAAAACTTGCCAGTTTAAAAACTCCGAAAAACGTTTTATTGAAGGAGGTGGAGGATCTTGCAAGTACACATTTTTTTAAATTTATTATTAGTTTGCAACTCTCATTATCTGTTCATTTTAAATTCTTTTAATTTAATTTTTTAAGTTGATTATTTTATATTCCTTATCAAATTGTATGCTAGAAAAAGTTGGTTATGATGATGATGATGTTATTTTATTTTTTTATACATTTGATTATTTTAGATTTTTGTAAAATGACTATTAAGTTGAAAAACTATTTTTGTATACTTTATTAATATATGTTTTAAACCATTCTTCTAATTCACCAAATAACAATGGAGAAAGAAATTCTTCATTAAACAGTGGTAAATATACAACATGTGCTATAATAACATGTTGATAATAAGGAGGATAATGATGATCATAATAATCATCACCGCAATCATGATGATGATCAATTTACTTATGGTAATGATGGTGATCATGACGTAAATATAAATACATAATTTGAGGATATATAATTAACAAATTAAATATAATTACATATAAACAACAATGTTATCATAATTTAAATAAAATAATAACATAATATAAACACTGAGAACCTTAACTAAGTACTAATTTTGTTTAACTTTAAAAATATTTTAATTTGAATATAAATAATCTTGTTATAGTATTTTAAAATGCTTGATTCTACATATTTTATGAGACATATTATTGTTAAAACTGTTTCATTTGAGATTTTAAAAGATTCAGATTAAGATCAAAAATAAATATGATTAAGTATGAAGTTAAAAACAACAACAACGGATTACTCTTTTTAGTTATCAAAAGGTTTTTTAAAGCTCATTTTTAAATTGATTAAGGGAAGAAAAAGTTTTAAACTAATTGCTAATAAGCGTTTTTTAGATCTTCTGATTGCGATTGAGAATTTAATGGCAGCATATTTTGCTTTCGGATGAATAATTGCTATTTGAAAATCGTGTTGGGGTATAAACGATTTATTTTTTTAAAAATGAGTTAAATAAAACTGGTGTCATTTTATTAATAACTTTTAATATATATATGAAAGTATAATAAAGATTAAGTTGGAATAGGTTGAGTATTTTAAATTTATGGTAAAAAAAGTAGTGTGTGAGATCTAAATTCAAATCTTTGATCAGCAATATTATGCTGTAAAAAATATTGAAAATCCACATTTTCTTTAATTTTTACAGCATATTTTATTTAAATTTGCAGCATATAATTTTTTTATACATTAGTGCTGCAATAAGCAACGTTAGCATAATTTATAAAGCAAAGAATAAAATAAAAGTAAATGAATTTCAAACATGTTTTGTTAAGCAACTATTTGACTTTGTACCGGGGGCTAATTTTTTTTAAATTTTATTTCGGATTAAACGTATGTAGTTCTTCCACTTAACATATTCATATAAAGCTACACCTAAAAACGACAAAGAATGCTTTCTCTTGACTTAGTTTTACGGGAATGTCCACTTTTTCATGAAGAAGATGGAAGAAACAATATTTTTTTTTTTAGATATCTAAGGACAATTTGTTCGATACAAACTATTTGATTTACAGTTTTTAAACTTTCAATACAAACGTTCAAATAATAAACAGCGAACGTTTACTAAAGATTCACTGCAAACATTACTTTGACAGCTCTTGAACGTTCGCCATAAACACACCTTAACGCACTGGAAGTTTACTCGACGTTTAACTATTTTTATAAACTTTTTAATTAAACCTATACTTTTTAATTAAACCTATTCTATTATAACCTATATTTATATATATATATATATATATATATATATATATATATATATATATATATATATATATATATATATATATATATATATATATATATATTTACATATATATATATATATATATATATATTTACACACATATATATATATATATTTACACACATATATATATATATATATATATATATATATATATATATTTACATATATATATATATATATATATATATATTTACACACATATATATATATATATATATTTACACACATATATATATATATATATATATATATATATATATATATATATATATATATATATATATATATATATATATATATATATATATATATATATATATATATATACTTCTTGAGCAACGTAATAGCAATAAATGTGAACATATTTTAAAGAAAAACACGACATTTTTTAATCTTGACATATTTCGTAGTTAATATTTTACATTTAAAAAAAAAAAAAATTTACAATTTAAAACTCTGGATATAAGTATAAAATCAAAAAAATTGTTATTTTATAGTTTATTGCAGAAAAAATGACTTTTTAAACTAAAAGTGAAAAAAGTTTATTTTTTATAATTTCAAAAAAATCTTAAATAATAATTTTCTTATAAAATAATTGCTATTTTTGAAATTTTTATAAAATTTTGCTTCTTTTGAGACCCAACATGACATACTTTTGAAAAACCTTTTTTTACATAATATTAGGGACCCATTAAAATTTTAAAGGTCTTGAGGAACCTCAAGATAATTTCCTAGAGCATTGATATTTTTCCAGAGTATTTCTGATATGACTAGACAACTTTTGCACACCCAGGCTAAACGAATTGTAAAAAAAACTAAAATTCACTCCACCCTAGTGTGTATTCATATACATAGTTGTTCGCTAAAGGAGAAAGTTCGCTTTTAAGTTGAGTATTGAGAAACTGTGCAATGCTATTAAACTGAGCGAAAACGTCCGTCTTTTTTATAAATACTGGCGGTAGAAAAAATTAAGACCGTTGTTTAATAATTCTAGTTCATCCTGTTATAAAGTCTATGATGACATATTTTTTATTATTATTAATAAGTTAAACGGACAATACATAAACCGTAAGTTCATCATTAACTAGCAAAGCTAGATCGTATAGCAGCATTAAAGCAACGACGGAAAATTATGTACTATGGTAACTGTTTTAGATGCCGGTCTAAATTAGTATTAAACTTTTTCACTGAAGGAGTATTCACGACATTGTGGGGGAATGTTAATTGGATTAAAACACCAGCTAACTAACTCAATATTATTCTCTAATTTAAATTTTTGAATAAGATTCAATCGTTTTCTTTGTTCGTATAGAGAAGTGATAGCAAGTTTGATACACCTTGATTGATAATCAAAAGGCTTCATTTCTTGTGGTACTTTTGTAACATGCCGTTAAATGCTTTTAATTATAGAATTGTCCTTTTCTAAATAAGGACACCAAGCAGTAGTGGAAAATTCTAGAAGTGGACGTATATAAGCTTGTATATAGCTTTTTCTAGAGTTGTGCATCTCTACGTATGAAGGAATGTTTTAGGATACCAAACATTTTGTTAGCCTTGGCTGCAGCAATAGAAGTTTGGTAATGTTGCTTTAGGCCATTAGAAATTAAAACACCAAAGTCTCTTTCTGATGAGGTTGATTCAAGTTGAACTTGTTGAGACTGTTGTTTGAGCTTCGGTCATCAATAAAGTATAGGTGTGGAACGGATTTGGATTGGTTGAAATGCATTATTTTACATTTCCTAATATTTATTTCCATAAGCCATTCTTGAACCCAATTAACAATGTTGTCAATGTCAGCTTGCAGACAATGTTTTTGTTCTTCAGTACTTACCACACTAAGGATTTTTGTGTCGTCTGTATACATTTTGCATATATTTTTGTTACTAATTTGTTCTGGTAAATCATTATTGAAGATATTAAAAAGCATTGGACCAAGAACTGAGCCTTGAGAAACGCCACTAGTAACTTTTTCCCATTCCGAAGTTACATTACAGAGTTGGGCACGTTGAGTACCATTTGAAAGAAACGCTTTAATCCAGTTTAAAATTTTACCTTCAATTCCATAGGATTTCAACTTTTGTAGCAGTCTAGTGTGAGGAACTTTGTTAAACGCGTTAGCGAAAGCTAGAAAGACAACGTCAACTGGAAGCTTAAGTGACATATTGTAGGTCAGGAAATCCATAGTCTCAAGTAAATTAGTAACACAAGATCTTTTGTTATGAAACCATGCTGACAATTCGATATAAGATTTTGAGACAGTAGATGCATTATCTTATTTTTAACAGTTTTCTCAGTTATTTTACATGGCACAGAAGTAATGGAAATGGGACTGTAATTGTTTGGATCCATTTTAGAACCTCCTTTGAACAAAGGAGTCACATTTTCTTCAAGCCATGCCTTTGGTAACATGCCTTGTTCCATTAATTTTTGGTAGATGATTGCTAGTGGAGTTGCTATTGTGTTAAAGCATGCCTTGAGTACGTAAGGGCTTATCTGATCTTTACCCATAGATTTATAACCATCAAGAGTAGCGAGGTGACTTCGAACAGACTAATAATAAAAGCAGATATGAAAAAGTGATATAGCTGTGTGTTTAGTAAGAAGTGGTAAATATTGAATGTGAGGTTCAATAGTAAAGACAGATTGAAACTGTTTGTTTAGAGTGTTAGCAATATCGTTGGTCGTTATTAATTTCCCTAGTCATTGATTGTAATGACACAATCTGGTTGCTTACAGTGCGTTTGCTATAAATATAAGCAAAAAATTTCTTTGGATTTTTCTTGTCATTAGATAAATTAATTTCATAGGTATGGATTGCATCACGAGTTGCTTTCTTTACCAGATTACGAGTTTGTTTGTACTCGTAATCTGGTAAAGAAAGTTGTAACCAGAGGAATGGTTTTCCATTTGCTGTTGACGTTGAGAAACCAGACCTTTCTCTTGTGTTTGATTAAAAATAATAGTTCACGGGTTATCCAGGGTAATTTTCGTTTTATTTCTATAAAAGTGATGAAAGGAATGAAATTTTGGCAGCATTTCTTATAGATATTACAAAATAGTTGGTAGCATTTATCTGCATCTAAATTTTGAAAAAATTTTTCCCATTCCAAATTGGAAAGATAATTATTAAATACATTGTAATCCCCTTTACTGTATGCAAATTTTGAACATCTGGAGAGGTTATTGCTGATAGTAACATTAGATAACTGATACTGCCAGGACAAAGTGCAGTGACCTTGTGATTTATTCCCTCATTTATTCGATCAACGGATTCGCTGATTATTAGGTCAAGCGTATTATTTGAAGAACCATTGGATTGCATAAAAGTTGGTTTGGATACATGTCGATAGCGGTGAAGTTCAAAAATAGTATTACAAATTTGGCGTCCAAAATGGTTTCACCGCCTGTTGTATCCAATCAATCTTTGTTTCACTTGATGCTTGCGAAGTTGAAATCCTCAGTAAAAATAAGGCCTCGGAAACTTTCGTTTTTAATTAGAGATTTTGAATATGAAATGGATCTAGCAATTTCGTTGAAGGCTGATAAGCTACTAGTTGGTGGGCGATAAATGCATCCTTTAAGAAGAGATTCTTTATTTAATATTAGTTCAAGCCAGAGTTGTTCTGAATGTTTAATTCCTTCATGCAATTTATATTTTGTGCATTTATTTATGTTATAATTACTTTTTACATATATATTGCAATACCACCACCGCGAGTAGATCGATCGTTTCTATAAATATTGTAATTAGGAAAAAAAGGTGCTGAAAATTCATTAAACCAAGTTTCCGTAATAAAAGTGACATCATATTCAAAACTAGTAGCAGCTAGAAAAAGCTCTTGGAGTTTTTGGTGGTTCAATTATTTAGCATTGGCGTAAAAGCAGTTTAGATAACTGGCAGATGATAAGTTTTTTTTTAATTGTTGGGTGTGTAGCTGATTGTTTATTTTATTTGGAGAGCATTGCACTAATTGTTTGCGGTCGATATGGATGGTCGCAAAATTTCAACCATTTTAACTTTACTAGCATCTGCAGCTATTTTTTTGTCCACGAAGAGATGCTTATTAATTCTACGAATTGAGATTTGGTGACATCAATACAGCGAACAGTGCCTCCGCGAAAAACACGCAAAGGGCTGATCAAGTTTTAGAATGAATTGGAGCTGCTCATTCAAATTTTTTTTTCAGCATATAGCTTATGAGGTTTGGTTGCTCTGATGGAGTACGATTTGGTCGGATAAAAATTTCTTTATATTTTGTGTTACTAACATATTTTTTTTGCTGAGGAGATTACCTTATTACGAGCATCTATAGAGTCTGATTCAACTATAACAGGACAGGAAGTATATTTTTTATAAAAGGTGCCGATGCACAACTTGAATTAGTCGGACGATTAATAGATTTTATATTTACAGGTAGATTGATTGCTTGGAATATATCACTAACTGTACTTGTGTCTTCATCTAAACATTCTTCAGGAGAGCTCATTTAAGAGTTTTGCACTCCAATAAACACTACTCTAGTAGCTCTATTAGCCTGCATGCATTTTTTTCTATTGTACTCATAAGAGCGTAGTTGGCAGAAGTACCAATTTTGGTGATATCAGAATAAGAAGGCTTCAAAGAATGTTGCTTTTGTTGAACGGATTTTTCTTTTCTAAGACTCTCAAGTTTTTGACGCAGTATACAATTTTTATCTTTAAGTAACTGTAACTCTTTTTCCATGGCTGTTTTAAAAGCAAAAAATTTGTAACGGAGTTCTTCATTTTTATTTAAGGCATAGGCAACTGAGTTTGTTTTCAGTAGAGCTGACATAATTGATCGAGTACTTCCGACTATTGATGCAAAACACAAATATAGATCAATAGGAGGGCTACCACCCTGAATAACAGTGGATTACCTGTTAATCCACTGTTATTGGAGGGTGAAATATATTGTTATTATTATTATTTGCTTAACACAATTAAAACTGTTAGTTTTTCGTGCTTTTTATTATGAACAGAGTGTTGGTGTTTAGAAGGAAGGCTAGTAAATTTTGTGAGGGAGCATAATTTCTTCTAGTGAGTTTTAATAATGGAAAGATCTTTTTTCTTTACCTTATTATTAATTACTTTTAACAAAAAATACCACTGTATATTTGTGCAATTGTTCCTTACCTATGATTTTAAACCATTTAATTTGTTCAACAGAGATTTTTTTTTGTTGATTCTTTTATGTAATGCACTTTTGAGTTTTCATCAAAATTATATCAGAATAGTTTGCATAAGGTATACTAAAACCTAAGTACTTTGAAAATACTTTAAATCGTTTGCAGCTTTTAAGAAAGTTTATATCCAAACGAGCTTTGATACTTTTAATATATAGCTTTTCCAGCTTTTGTAAAATATGTACGGTTAAAAGTTCTTGTGAAGATTTTGCTAGATCGTAAAATATATTTCTTGAGCAACGTAATAGCAATAAATGTGAACATATTTTAAGGAAAAACACGATATTTTTTAATCTTGACATATTTCGTAGTTAAGCTACTACATTTTCAAAAGATAAAATTACAACTTAAAACTCTAGATATAAATATAAAATCAAAATTTAAAGACATTACAGAGAAATATTAACAAACAAATATAGTTGTTAAAAACCAAAAAAAATTATTTAACAAATTATAATACCGTAAATAGCAAAAAAAGTGAAAATAAAATTATAAGTAAATTAAAAAAAAAAAAAGAAAATAGAAAATTTTATGTGTATATATATATATATATATATATATATATATATATATATATATATATATATATATATATATATATATATATATATATATATATATATATATACAGTATTAGACAAAACATTTGCAACCAACATCGAACAATGCTAAAAAGTGTTCCTAATTTTACATGCCTTAAAAACGAAACGAACTATACTACCTCAGCAAACAGTTCAGGAGTCTGGAGTCACAGCATGCCATGAAATGAGCAATCAGCTGACAGGTGACAGCACACAGGCAGAAATTCGTTGACAAGTGCCATTTTGCAGCGGACAAAACAAGTGCAACTTTTTTGGTTTGTTTTATTTTCTTATGTCTGGCCTGTGTCAACGTCACGGAAGTTTTTAATAATTAAAGGAAGTATCCAGAAGTTTCCAGAAGCATGCAGAAGCTTCCAGAAGTTTCTAGAAGAAGCATCTGGAAGCATCCAGTAGCATTCAGAAGTATCCAGAAACATTCAGAAGCATCCAGACGCATCCAGAAGCTTCCAGAAGCATCGAAAAGAAGCACCTAGAATCTTCTAGAATAGGGTCACACAGGTCCATTTTACTATATAAGAGACATGTAAATCGACATGTAATTCAGTCAGTATATGGAAGTCAATCAGTCAGTATTATCAAGACAGTTTATCGAAGTGAGTTTTATCAAAGTGTTTTATCGAAGAACATCAATACAAGAAGTGAAATGCAGCAAGTGTTTCATTACATCAATACAGTCCACATCCAACCAAGACTTTGTGTTCCACAGAGCATTAATGTGTCATCACAAGGTAAATGTAACACGGTAAGCCTTGAGAAGCGTAATTATTTATTTTTATTATTTTTATGACTTCAAGTGCAAAAATGGCTCCCGACAGTCTTGGATTGGAACTAAGAAAGAAAATTATTAGCGATTACGTAAGTGGAATATCACAAAAAAGTATTTTGGATAAATATCGCGTGAAAAAATGGACCGTATCAAGACTATGTTCTAAATATCGTTCTACGGGGAAGTTGGCAGCAGATAACAAAGGTGGAATACCGCGTTTCACCAATTCTAGAGAGGATTCTATGATTTTCAGATCCGTCAAGAAGGATCCCTGGATATCTTCAGTCGAGATACAAAAGCAATTAGAGCTAACTGTATCGGACCGACCAATCAGACGACGTGCTGTTGAAGCCGGATTGTTTTCTCGACGCCCTGCAAAGAAACCATTGTTTTTGCTAAAAAAACAGAAGAAAAGACTCCTGTTTGCTACACCTCATATTGACTGGAATGCGCAGAAATGGCGAACTGTCCTGTTCAGTGATGAATCGAGGTTCAACATCATTGGGAGCGATGGCATTTGCCGTGTACGTCGACCGTCTGGAAAACGCCTTGATTTACGTTACTGCCATAAGATCGAGAAGCATGGTGGAGGCAATGTAATGATCTGGGGGTGTTTTTCTGATAACGGTCTAGGTCCATCACATCGAAACGATGGAATAATGGACCGTTTCATGTATAAAAATATCCTGAAAGATGTTATGTTACCTCATGCTGAATGGAATATGCCAATAAAATGGGTTTTTCAGCAAGACAACGATCCGAAACACACTGCAAAAGTAGTCAAGCAGTGGTTTCAATACAACCACCTATCGGTGATTGATTGGCCGCCTCAATATCTGGATCTCAACCCTATCGAGAACCTGTGGGAGATCGTCAACCGCAGAATTAATCGTGAAGGCGTTCGTAATAATGATCAACTGTTTGAACAAATCCAAAAGGCCTGGGCAGCGATTCCACTAAGTTTCATTGATCACCTGAACGAATCTATGCCTCGAAGATGCAAGGCTGTGATTGACAAAAAAGTATTCGCCACGAATTATTGATAGCGAAAAACAGCTTTGTCAACATTTTGTCAAGTTGCACTTGTTTTGTCCAGAAGGAAATCAATTTTTTTTAATACTTTTGAATAATTTATTAATTTTCGTTTACAAATAATGAACTTTGAGATGAATAAAACTTGAAGAACTTTGTCTCTAAACAGTTACATAGTTATTTCTCTAAATTGAAAAAATGCAGCACTTTATTATAAAGAAACTAAATTAGCATTATTTGGTTGCACTCGTTTTGTCCAACACTGTATATATATGTATATATATACATATATATATATAAATATATATATATATATATACATACATATATATATATATATATGTATATATAAATATATATATATATATATATATATATATGTATATGTGTATGTATATATATATATATATATATATATATATATATGTTTATATATTTATGTGCATATACACACATATATATACATATATATATATATATATATATATATATATACATATATATAAACACATATATATGTATATACATATATATATTACATATATACATATATAAACATATATATATGTATATACATATATATATTACATATATATATATATATATATATTTATATGTATATATATATATATATATATATATATATATATTGAAATTGAAACTTTACCTAGCTTTGGTTACGATATAAAAAGTTTTATATATATATATATATATATATATATTCATATTAATATATATCATTTATTTGTTGACCACAAAATAAAATACTATAAGTTAATTTACTTCATAGCTTTTTCCAATCTTCATTCAAAGTATCTATGTAGTGATATAATCTAAGGTTACAATAAAAGCTAATCATTTTAACTCAAATATATATTTCATTTTAGGAATGGTTATTAAATAAGCACTTAATTACCTATTTAATGGTACTTAAGTACAAATTCAACATGCGTTACAACTGAATGACACCATATCAAGCTTATTTAAGAGCCTGGGATTGAATTGCTACAACCATATGGCACACAATTAGTTGAACTAACTAAAATTAGTTAATAAAAACTCATTCTGAAAAATATTACTTTTTGTAAAAAAAAGTTCGTTTTTTTAACAAGTTAGTGCTTTAAAGGGCACTAACAGCAATTTACATCAGTTTAAGTCAAATCTGTATACATAAAAACGTCAACAACACATAAAATAAATATGCGTTGTTTTAGTAAAAAGGAACAGCTTTTTAACAAATAAAAAAAAAATACATAAGTCTTTTTTAAAGTAGTACAATTTCCAATACCTTATCAAAAATAAAAATTCATTTTTTGGTATTAAAAATTATTAGTAAAAAATTGAATTATTTTATTAAAAATGAAAATGTTCTTTGTGTGAAAGTGATTTAAATGTACCATTTATAAAAGACTTAAATTGTTTAAAACTGTTAATTCTATGAAAAAACAGTTTTATACTCGAACAACTAAAATAGACAACGCAAGCTTATACAAACTACAACAGACAAATGTTAATAATTAAATCTCTTGTATGATTCGTAAAACGCCGTTTTACATAGTTTCAATAATAATTACAGGGTCTGGAAGAGATTCCCGAACTAATTTTCTGCTATGTTTTGTGATGTAAATAAAATACTTCTGCAATTTGTTTTTGTTGATTAACGTTCAATGACCGTCCTTAGACTTCAATAAAATAGAAAATAAAACACATATTAGTTAAAAGTTTTACAATAGAAGACAAAAGAACCGAAGTTTTAAATTTGAATCACGCGGATTTGTCTGCACGTGATGTGATTCGTGTTTCTGGAGTATCTAAAATTACATTTTACATAGTGTTTAAACGTTGCAGTGCTGAAAGAGCCAAAATGCCTTCTCCAGTGAATAAAAAAGTTGATAAAAGGTTTACAGAAAAGCTTAAAAAGCATGTTGAAAATAATCCTACTGTATCCATCAGAAAGACAGCAACATTGTTTAATGTTGATGAAAGGACAGATAGAAGAACTCTAAAAAAACTTGGAAAAGTCAGCGTGGCCCGACCTTCATGTTAACTTTTAACAGAAAAACTAAAAACTTTACGATTGGAACGATCAGAGAAGCTTCTAAATCAGCTAAAAGCCCATGCTTCATCAACAGTTAAAGTTTTCTCTGATGAAAAACTTTTTAGTGTTGACTGTGTCATAAGTAAGCAAAATGACAGAGTCATTGTGCAGAAGGAAGACAAGGCACCACCTGTGTGTCACACCAGGCACCCTCAGCCCATCGTGATGCTAGGAATCATCGCTTCTAATGGAGAGAAATGTCCACCAATCTACATGAAAGAAAAAGAAAGAAAAAGTTAACTCTGATGTGTATATTAGCTTACTAAAACACTATGTGGTGCCATGACTGAGGAAGACATTCCCAGAAAACAATTACATTTTTCAACAGGACAATGCACCTTGTCATGGGTTCAGAAAAACTCAGCAATATCTTCAGGAAAATGTGGCAAATTTCTGACCCAAACACTTTTGGCCCCAATCCATCCCTGATCTGGATCCCCTTGATTATAATGTGTGGAGCGTAGTTGAGAGTAAGGGTTTTAAAAAGGCCCATTCAAGTGTCAAGTCACTGAAGTCATCAATTACCTGTGCTTGGAACTCAATGTCAAGGGACTATATAATAAGCACCTGCCAGTCCTTCCGTCCTAGGATTGAGGCAGTGATCAATAAAAAAGGAGATTTAGTTGAATGTTAAGGTGGAAAAAGTATTTATCTTCAACTTTTCTTCAATAATTATTTAATGAATATAATTTTTTAGTACTTTAAAAAATCATTTTGAAAAATTTTCTAAAAAGTTCGCGAGTCGCTGCCGCACCCTGTATTATTATAGTAATAATAATCCCACACCAGTAAAGTAGTATTAATCCCACACCAAACTGTTTTGGTAGGGGATTATTATATCCTCCATGGCTCCTTATAGCATTGAAAAAAACTTCCAAATGATCTTGAGAGACAAAGATTATAATCACCATTTTCAACGTAACAATTCCATATTCCCATATATGAATTTAAGCTAATAGTCTGGTCAAATTAGGGTCCGACCTGGATAAAATTTAGATAAAAATGAATTTTGTATCATTCAAAGCGTAATTTTTTCTACTCTAACATATCCAAAATCCATTAAAATCCATTTTGGGGAAAAAAAGTTATGATTATTTTAGCTCACCTCACTTTTATTCAAGTTTATTAAACCGCGAACTGACGTGTTTGAACTGCGACGTGTTTATTACCGCGAACTGACGTGTTTGAACTGCAACTAAACAAAGAAGTCAAAAATGGCAAAAAATTTAACAATTTCTCATTTAAAAATTATAGAACTTCATGATTGTACAATTATTAAAATTTTTAACGATATAATTAAAAAGTTGGAAAACCAAGTGAAAACTTTAAAAGATGAAAGCAAAGTTCTGAAACTGGAAATTAACGATTTAAAAAAATATGTCAATTTCGCTAGTGATAAATATCATAAAGTTTTAGTTGAACTTGCTGAAGCAAAGCCTGATCATAGTAAACCAAATTCAGTAGAAAATATTGTTACTGAGTCCATGAAGGATACTTTGGCAGAGCAAGAGATAGAAGTAGACAAAACAGTTTAAGAATTACTGTAGTTGAGAAATCAGGAAATAAAAGATAGGAAGATTGTGAAAGAAAAGTCCACGATATATTTAAAAACAAGCTTGAACTTTAAGGAAACTTCATTATTAAACGAGCACATAAAATAGGAAATAAAAAAGTTAATAACGAAGTCAGAACCGTTATTAATGATTCTTAAATTTTAAAGACAAGTCAGTTATCCCTGACATATGCATAAAAATGAAACTTTGGAATCAAAAGTATTTTTTAAACGAAGATTTTTGCGAACGGAACAGCGAGTTACGAAAAAAGTTGATACAGACGTTAAAGAACAAAGGAAAAAAGGTAAATATGCTAAAGTTGTTTATAACCAACTAACAACGCGTGATTTTGGAAAGAATTTCTTTTATTTACTTAACGTATAATCTAAAAAAAAATGGATTCGAATAATTTAAACAATTTTGAATTAAACTCTTGATTTCTTTCAAACTAATGACTTTTTACAAAACCATGAATCGGATCCGTATTTAAATTACTTTATCGGAGCCGGCGCTTTACTAAGCAACTGCTCCTATTATTAGTCCAATAAAATAAAATAATTTCTTAATCCTAAAAATTTAAACATTTTGCATATTATTATAAGAAGCATATCAAAAAATTTTGAAATTTTGTTTTAAATATGAAAGAGTCTCATTGTTTTTTTGAGGCCTGACATGAGTAATTTTGATGACGACAAAGAGGTTTTCACAATTGAAATCATAACCAAAAAAACAAAAATTTAATTTTAAGTTGTTGCTATCGTCCAACTTTGGGTCAAATGGGAAACATTAATATATTTATTAATGATATTTTAAGAAAAAGCAGTCAAGAAAAAAAATTATATTATTCAATGTGAGATTAACTTGGATAGTTTTCAATAACACCAATTGTGGAATTAATAAATTTTATAATAATGTATTTGAACATGGAGCAATATCTTTAACAAATAAGCCAACAAGTATAACTTCAACTTCAGCTACTTTATTTGACAATATCATAACAAATAATATTTTTAATAAATCTCTTAAAAAAAGTATGATTTAGGCAACATCTCAGGTCACTTCCAAATTTTTATCTCGATTAACATTACCGCAGAAAAAATATCACAACATAAAATAAGTTTTTCAAAACGCTTTTTTACCGCAGCAAATTTAAAATCTTTTAAAGAGCAGTTATCTCTGCTTCATTGGAATCAAATTTTAGCATCTACAGACACTTATCAAATTTATGAGGCTTTCTTTAAAAAGTTTTATGAAATATATGACAAACTTTTCGAAATGTACATTAAATAAAAAAACCAAGAGTTTAATCTCACCATGGATCACAAAAGATTTTAGAAGATCCTCTAAAAATAAGCTAAAATTATATATCAAGTATTTAAAAACCAAAACAAATGAAAGTAAGATTCTTTATTAAAATTATGCTAAAAAATTTGAAAGACAAAAGAAAAATTTAAAAAAGTTGTACTAGTCAAGTTTACTTGAGATGAAGAAACATAATTGTAAACGCACATGGAAACTTCTAGAGAACTTACTGGCATGCATAAAATAAAACCGTGCTCACTGCCCAAAACTATAAAAATTAATGATTAATTTTCCTCTGATCCAACTGTAATATGTAGTGAATTAAATAAAAATTTTATTTCTGTTGGCCCTAATCTAGCTAATAAAAATCCTCTTGCGACTAATAAAATAGATGAGTATGATTTTTCAATTACTTCGGTCTTAACATCTTATGAATTATCTTACGAAGATTTCAAACAATCTTATAAGATGCCTCAGTGTGACAAATTAGCTGGCAAAGAAAATATAAATGGTAATGTTTTCATTGAGCCTTATAAAGCCCTAAAAGATGTACTATTTAAAGCTTTACATTGTTCAATGAAATAAGGCATTTTTCCTGATTTTCTGATACAGGAATATCTACGTATAAATAGCTACAGGATTTCGATTTTTAAAGCTGGTGATGTAACCAATGTTTCTAATTATCACCCAATTCTCTTTAGTCTGTATTTTCTAAAGTTTTAGAGACAATTTTAAATAACGCAGTTTATAATCAACTTTCTTGAAAAAATATACTATATGTTAATCAGTATGGATTCAAATAAAATAACTCAACAGAACATGCAATAATCCAAATTATTGGCAATATTTCTGAATCTTTTGAAAATTATCAACTCACGTTGGGAGTTTTAATAGATTTTTGAAAAGCTTTTGATACAATTGATCATAAAATTCTTAAAATAAAGCCTGAATATTATAGAATCAAAGGAAATGTTTTACTTTTACTTAAAAGCTATTTAAGCAACCGTAAATAGTATGTTTATAGTAATTCAACTAACCCACCCAATCTAACTAATATAACCTATGGTGTTCCCAAGATTTCTTAACTTGGGCCCCTTGTCTTTCTCGTTTACATAAATGATTTACATAAAGCTTCAAACTTGATCGCCGTCATGTTTGCAGATGACACTAATATCTTTTTATCTGATACTTATATTACATCATTATTTTAAAATATGAAATCAAATTAACAAAATTTTTAGAATGCTTTAAAATAATCAAGCTTTCACTTAATGTGGAGAAAACTAAATAGATAATTTTTCATCCAGTTTCTAAAGAAAAATTTTGCCTTGCGATATACCACTACTTTTTCTTGATAAAATCCTAATAAAAAGAGTAATTAATACAAACTTTTTGAGTATCTATATCAAGGAAAATCTTTATTTGAAATATCAATTAGAATTTTTGTAAAATAAAGTTGATAAAAATATAGGAGGATTGTATCAAGCTAGAAGTGTTTTAAATAAACGTAATTTAACTCAATTTTATTACTCCTTTATCCATTGTCATTAAAACTATGCAAATACTGCTTGGTGTAGTATTAAGAAATCCAAACGATGGCCTCTTTCTCGTCAACAAACGCATGTTGCTCGTCTTATTAATTTTTAAGATAGACTTACTCATGCCAAGCCTCTCTTACTTGAAATGAAAATTTTTGATATATATTAGCCTAATATTTTTATATTCTTTGTTTTATGCACAAATGTAAAACTAACTCCAACCCAGTTTTTTTCTATAATTTGTATACCTTAAGGTGGCACACAAGTGAAAAAAAGCAAGTTTTTTGAAAAAAATCAATTTTTAGATTTTTGGGTATTTTGATTCTATAACCATTCCTTGAACATATAAAAAAAAAATTAGTCTCAAAAATGATATAAAAGTTGATTTAATATCATTTTAGTAGATGACACTTGAAAATAAATTCCCTAACAACGCCTTAGCAACCATCAGTCATAGGAGTTTTTCTGAATTCAAAACAGTAAAACACCATCACAAACTTGGTTTTAATTTGTTATACGCAGACTCTTGTTAGTTTTCAGTTTTAAAAGTCATAATTCAAAATTTTATTTACGAACAAGAGTGTTTTTAATCTGTTAATGTTAGTCTTTTATACTGTAACTTTTCTCTCATTTTATACCAAATAATTTAAAAATTGATTTCAATTTAGTTGGAATAAAGTTGTTTTTAAATGAATAAACATGGAAATAAAACTAAACAAAATTTATCAAGAAGGATAAAACGAAAATGGAATGGTGTTGTTGGAAATAAAAAATCATCTTCTTCTTACATCTTATCATCGACGATGACATCGTCCACAACTCAAGCAGCAAGTAGCTGTTCTAGTGAAAGGAAAATCAAACCCAACTACTCGAATACATTTGATTCTGGAAAAGATAACTATTTTGTTTTTATTAATTTTTCAATTCTTAAAGAACTTATAGCTAAAACTGCATGCAACAACTGCTTTCAGCCATTACTTTTAACAGATGTTGATTCCAGTAGAAAAGGATTTGCACATTTGTTTCAATTAAAATGTGAACACTGTGATTATGTTAAAAGATTTAATTCATTAAACAAATCAATAAATGCTAAATTTGATGCAGTAACAGCTAACTCACCATATGATGTTAATATTCGTGCAATAATAGCTTTTCGAGAAGTAGGCTGTGGTTATGGAGCCATAAAAACATTTTCATCTTGCATGAACTTAAAATGTATATCTGAAAATGGATTTCAAAAATTAAACAAAACTATTATGGTAGCTTATAAAAGTGCTTCAGAGAAAAGTTATTAGCGACTAAGGACTCTAAAAAAGTTGACATTGCTCAGGATATGCCATGTGTAAGAGTTTCAATTGATGGTACATGGCAGAAACGCGGTCACAATTCATTGCACGGTGTAGTTACTGCGATTTCTGGGGATAAATGCATTGATATTGAAGTTTTGTCTAAGTGCTGCATGGGCTGTAAAATGTGGAACAGTAAAAAAGGAACTCCAGAATATCAGTGTTGGATAATTGATCATCAATGTGAAATAAATCACAAATCTTCGTCTGGAAGTATGGAGTCTGCAGGAGCAGTAACAATTTTTAATCGCTCGGTTAAAAAAAATAATCTAATTTATAAAGAGTTTCTAGGTGATGGAGACACTTCTTCATTCAAAGATGTCAAAAACTCAAACCCTTACCAGGATTTTGACATCACTCCAATAAAACTTGAATGTGTAGGTCATGTGCAAAAAAGATTGGGTACACGACTTAGAAATTTAGTCAAAGCACACAAAGGCACTAAAACACCTTTATCAGGTAGAGGTAACCTAACAGAAAAATGTATAAATTCTATGCAAAACTATTATGGCATGGCCATTCGTCAAAATGTCAACAACTTGTATGCTATGAAAAAGGCAGTTTATGCTATTTTATTTCATTTTACCAACTTTGAAAACCAGCAAATGCAACATCAGTTTTGCCCAAGAGGATTGGCAAGTTGGTGCAAATATTGGGCTCTAAATAATACAAATTACAAATCAAAATCATGTATACCTATCTGGATTAAGAATCTTATTTTACCAATCATCAAGGATCTTCAGGCTAATGATCTTCTAATTAAATGTTTGCATGGAACGACGCAAAATGCCAATGAAGCATTAAATTCTATTATATGGTCTCGCGTACCAAAGCACACATTTGTTAGTAAGTCTACAATTGAAATGGGAACATACTCAGCAGTGCTGCATTATAATGATGGTGCTAATGGTGTATTAGAAGTTTTAAAATACTTTGGCTTGAGTGGAATTGTTACATTAGCTTCGTCAAGTAAAGTTGACAAAACCAGAATTCGACATATGAAGTCAAAGTCAACGGATAAAAGTAAAATGCAGAGAAAAAAAATAAGAGCAGTTAAAAAAGGTTTCATAGACGATCAGCAAATAAAAGAAACAACTGATAGTTACATCTCTGGTGGATTTTGATAATTTTTATGTTGTTATATATTTTTTTCTTATTTTTGCTTTTTTCTCAATATGTATTTTTTTAAACTTTGAAACACATTTTCTCATTAACAAAACAGAATTACATAATACAATTTTCAGGATTTGTTTATCATAATATAATACTTCATTTAACCCTCAGAATTTTCATAAAAAGTTATAGAAAGTGAAATATTGATGTTTATAGTGCTGAATTTATTGATATTTCATATATATATTAGGTGATTTTGTTAGAAATGCAATATTTCATGAAATAATTTAAATTATAAAAATTCCCACGGTCAAACAGGGTGAAATATGGTTAGGAAGCTATGTTCAAAATTTTAGTTTCAGTAGTTGAGGCAAAATTAAGTTATTAGGTTTTGAAGATTTACTAAAAACACATGTTTTACAACCCATTTTTGGCCATTATGGATAATAAAATTAATTAAAAAAAAAAATTATCTGTTTTTTATTTTATTTTAATATAAAATAATTGTCATTAAAAAAAAAAAAATCAAAATTTTGATTATTTACAAAAAAACTTGTTTTCAGTTGTGTGCCACCCTTAAAAGATGAAAATAAATACAATTAAAGAAAAGATAATTTAATTTGTCAACCGTTTTTTCAAACTAACTTTTGAAAATTAAACATTTTATTTGGTGGAGCTTCTCTTTAAAATAAAATAGTTTTAAAATATTTTGATTTTTTTTTGGAATGGAGCTACCTCTCATTTAAAAAAAATCTTAAGGAAATCATTTTGTCTATTAATAATATATTATGGAATTTTTAAGATTGAATAATTGATTTTTTTTGTTTTTATGCAGTGATGTAACTAAATATGTTTTTAAATGCACTTAAACTTTTCTTGTGATTTATAAACTTGACCATGTATGTATGCATTTGATTTTTATGAGATTTTGAAATTTAGGAGCGGTTCTCGGTGATGACTTGATGGTCTATTGCAAGTGGAGTTTTCTTTTTATTTGTTGAATCCAATACTTGTATATTTTTTGTTTAATTATATTTTTTAGTTGTAGAAGAACTTTTTAATCTTAACGATTTCATTTATTTGTATAACGATTTTTATACTTTGAATAAATTTGAAGTTTCGATTTCTTCATCAGCAGTTCTCTGTGAAACGACCTAAAGGTCTTCTTTGAGTATCCGCGTTCTTTAGCTTATTTTTATTTATTTTTACGATATATCTTTACTTGTATTTTTCGCTTGTATATTTGTATTTGTACCTTAAACATTGAAATAAAGAACAGAAAAAATATATACATATATATAGGTATATATATATATATATATATATACATATATATATATATATATATATATATATATATATATATATACATATATATATATATATATATATATATATATATATATATATATATACATATATAAATATATATACATATATATATATATATATATATATATATATATATATATATATATATATATATATATATATATATATATATATATATATATATATATATATATATATATATATATATATATATATAACTCCGTAGTATTTATCAGATATTTTCCGTTTTTAGGTTACGGAATACACCCATTTTCAATAAATTACGGTCTTTTACATATACTTCTAAGACTTTTAAGATAATCACATTAATTTAAATGGTTTTGTCTGCATTTAAGTTAGGAAAAACTTTCGTAACTTTAAATTACATACTTTAACTGTAATAATTTAGTATAGCCTTTAATTTGCAGAGCGATATGTTACTTTATCTTTGGGAGAACTTAGACACGTATATAATTTCAAGTTAGAGATTTTAATATATTTATATTCGTTTTACTGGAACTAAAGTGCTATATGTTTTTGAAGAAGTGCATTTGCAAAGTATTCTATTAAATTTAGATAAAAGACGTTACCTGTATATGTTAAAATATATACAGGTATTTATTAAAAATAAATACTTCTGAAAATTAGTTTTTCATATTAAATAGGAATTATGTGGTATAAAAACCTTTTCTATGTATTGAACTTTTTAAATTTCATATTATTTAGTGTGACGTTTTTATAATGTATAAAGTGCGTGTAAATATATATATAAATATATATATATATATATATATATATATATATATATATATATATATATATATATACATATATTTACATAAGATAAATGACTGGTTTATGGCGAATAAACTCTCATAAAACGTTGAAAAAACAAAGTGTAAATTCAAAATATACAAATGAAATAGCAAGATTATTTAAAATTTCTAGGAATACTTGTTGATAATAATTTATTTTGGCTACCCCATATTAAATATTTACAATCAAAAGTTAGTTAAACCATTGGTCTGATATACCGAGTTCGTCCATACGTAAATACGCAAACTTATTTGTCTAAATTTAGTATACTATTCCTATATTCGCTGTTTCATTAAAAATGGTAATATTACATGGGCTAGTACACAACCATCAAAACTTAAAAAAATGTACAGTTTGCAAAATCGAAACACTCGAATCAAATACTTGAATATTTTAGTTTATTTAAATTTTCTAGTTGTAAACGGATTTATTTATGTTTTTTCTATTATTAAAAATTATTACTTACTTCATTATGATTTATTGTTATTAATCACGGCTAATAATTTTTTATAAAAATATTAATGAATGTTATGAATATTCTCCTATATTTATATAAGCATGTATTTTTATAATAAACGTCTTAAAAAAAAACAAAAAACAACATCCATTTTTTAAATTTACAATTTAATGATTTTTGCTTTTGTTTACGTTACTGCATAGAATTATTAGGAATCTTTTTATTTAACTTTTAAATGTCTGCATTTATTAAACAATCGTTAGATGTAAGTCTCTACTTTATTTAAAAAGAGTTTGGCATAATATTGTATTATTAAAACATTAGTAAAGATCAGCAATTCAAAATTATTTATTCCAAATGTAATTTAGATAATCTTATTGTCATAGTTCATTATTTATTTTAGTTGAGTTTCAGTTTTGGTTTTTTTAATTTAGTTTTGGTTGAGTCTTTTTTGTTTTGTTATTTATTATTTTTTATACAAAGGTTTACTTGCTTCTTTAACAATAAGTTTTTATTTTAAGTTTTTATTTTTATTATTATTTTTTAATATATTAACAATAATTTAAAAAGTTACTTAATATACATGATTGTTTATAGAATTGAATAGATAAACTATCATGACTGCATCTTCAATAGTTCACCTTATTTTTTCAACTTATCTTGTATATCTTACATGTCAGGTTAGGTTATCCTGCTTCTGGTAACATGTAACCCAGTACAATATTCTTTATGTCTTGCTGCCTTGTAGGATACGTCTATTTAGGCAAAGGCTAGGAGATGCTAACTCCGACTTAAACACCCCCTGCCTTGGAGCTCTTAGTTGAGTAAAGGCTAGAGATGGTATCTCTATAAAAATACTCATCTAGGGCATATGTAAAATGCATCCGGCTACTGTCTTGTAGAAGGCCTCCTAAGCAAAATATCAAAGTATTAACAGTCCCATGTTGTGCATGGATGGTGTCCCTGTGTGTACTTTTGGTGTGCATTACGGAGGCCACATTTAGGGCCCTTTGTTAAGGCTTAGGGTTTATTAGTAGAAAATGAGGCATTTGCTTGGGCTATTAAACAGTGTTCTGAGTACTATCTATGCTTTGAGTCAAATTCTTCAATCAAATTTAAAAATGAATAGAACCAAAAACTATAAAACACAAAAAACCATCATCACCAAGTTCCCTAAACCTATCACTCACTAATATTCGTGGTCTTCAAAAAAACTTTTCTTTTGTTGAGTCTTATCTCTTGCAAAGTTCACCAGACCTACTAGCACTTTGTGAAATTAATTTGAGTTCGGCTGTCTATCTTGCGATCTTAGTGTTGATGGTTATCTTCCTATAATTCGTAAAGACTTCAATAGTCACATGCTTGGCCTGGGCATTTACATTCGCAAGAATTCACCCTTTTGTCGTGAAACTAGGTGTGAATCCACAGACTATTCTTTTATGTGCTTTTAAATACCACCACTTCACTCTATTGCCTTTCTTTTTGTTCTATATGGCTCTCCTTCATCTTACGATTGCACTCTTCTTGATGCTATTTCTGACCATATGGACCAGGCCCTCTCTCTTTATCCATCAGCTAATATAGTTGTTGTCGGTGACTTTAATGCTCACCACTCTTAATGGCTTGCCTCTAGTGTCAGTGATTCTGCAGGCATTAACTTAGGCCTACAAATTTTGCCCTTCTCAATCCCTAACTCAAATAGTCAACTTTCCAACTCGCTTTCCAGACAACACGAATCATTTAACTTCTCTACTCAACTTATGTCTTGTTTCTGATCCTAGTCAGTGCTCAGTTTCTCCACATTTACCCTTAGATGATTCTGATCACAGTTTGATCTCTCTAAAACTAATATTTCATTCTTCTTCATCACCTGAATCCCCCGATTATCGTACCTCTTACAACAACAGTAAAGCTGACTGGGATTCTTTCCGTGATTTTATCCGTGATGGCCCTTGGGTAGAAATCTTTTGTCTTCCTGTCGACAAATGTGCTTTTTACATAACTTCGTGGATTCAGGCTAGCATGGAATCTTTTGTTTCCTCTCGACGATTCCAGGTAAAGCCTTACTCTCCTCCATGGTTTTCCTCACACTGTGCTACTGCGACTGCCAATCGAAACCGTTACTTCCATATTTATCAGCAAAACAATTCTCCAGAAAACAGACGTCTGTTTATTACTGCTAGAAACCATTGAAAAAAAGGTTTTGCCTAATGCCAAAGCTCGCTATTCTCAGGTCATAAAATCTCGTATCTCATCTCGAAAATTAGGCTCTCGTGACTTCCGGAGAATCTTCAATAGTATTAATAACAAGGGCAAATCTTAAATTCCACCTCTCTTGTATGGTTCAGACTTTTTCACCTCACCTAAAGACAAAGCTGAATTGTTTGCTAAAAACTTTTCATCAATATCATCTCTTGATTGCACTAGTTGCGTTCTACCTGATATTGCCAACAAACAGTTTGTTCCATTACTTGACCCTCGTTTGTTCCATTACTTGACCCTCGTTTGTTCCATTACTTGACCCTCGTATCACTCTAGCTTCTGTATCTAAATTGATTTCCTGCCTACACTCTTTTACAGCTTGTGGCCCGTTCAGCATACCTGTTATTGTCTTGCAGAAGTGTTCTCCAAAGCTATCGTCTGCACTCTCAAAACTGTTTAACAAGTGCTTATCAGAGTCTTATTTACCAGCCTGCTGGAAAGCGGCATCCGTTATCGTTATCTTCGAAAATTCTGGACAGCGATATGATTCGTCTAACTACCGTCCCATTAGTCTTCTTCCTATTATAAGCAAGGTTTTTGAATCTTTAATTAACAAACACTTAATTTCTCATCTTGAATCTAATAACTTACTTTCTGACCATCAATATGGATATCCATCTTCTCGTTCTACAGCTGATTTGCAAACAGTAATAAGTGATAGGTTTTATCGTGCATTAGATAAAGCTGTAGAGGTTAAGGCCATCGCTCTTGACGTTTCAAATGCTTTTGATAAAGTTTAGCATGCTGGTCTTCTTCATAAGCTTTCTTTTTACGGTGTATCTGGCAACACCTTTAATATTATTGAATCCTTCCTTTCCAACTGTAGTATAATAGTTGCCCTCGACGGACAGCACTCGTCTTCTTATTCTGTAACTTCAGGGGTTCCTTAAGGTTCTATCCTTAGCCCTATACTCTTTTCAATTTACATAAACGATCTTCCAGATATTTTCACATCTAAGGTGGCATTGTTTGCTAATGATACTACCATTTACTCTTGTCGAGATAAGAAACCAACACTCTCTAATTGCTTAGAGGAGGCGCTTGAGCTTGAAAAGGATCTCACTTATGCTACAGCATGGGGCTCACAGTGGCTGGTGAACTTCAATACAGATAAAACTCAATTTTTTTCAGCCAATTGTTATCGCAATAATTTAGATCTCCCTTTATTTATGAACGGTAATGTACTCGATGAGTCATCTACTCTTCATCTTTTAGGATTAACTCTTATTTCCAATCTTTCTTGGAAACAATATATCAAATCAGTTGCAAAATTAGCATCTGCTAAGGTTGCATCTCTTTAATGAGCTCGTCACTTTCTTACTTCGGATTCTATTCTCTATCTCTATAAATCTCAAATCTGGCCTTGTATGGAATACTGTAGTCATATCTGGGGCGTATCTTATAACGATGCCCTTTCTCTTTTACACAAGGTGCAAAAACGCATTGTAAACATAGTTGGACCTGCTCTTGCAGCTAACCTCCAACCATTATCACATTGTCGTAATGCTGCTTCTCTTTTTCTTTTCTACAAATACTATAATGGGCACTGCTCTAAGGAGCGAGTGCCTCTTGTGCCATCTACTAAAATTCATTCTCGTGTTACTCGTCATTCAATTAAGTCTCATCCTTTTTCTGTGACTGTTCCTAAGTGCTTAAAAAACTCTTAATCGTCTAGATTTTTTTCCCAAAGAACATCAGTTCTTTGGAATTCGCTTCCTTCATCTTGCTTTCCTGATTTATATAATTTGCAATCCTTTAAGTCGTCTGTCAATTGTTATCTTGCTCTACAATCTTCATCTTTTCTCTTCCAGTTACTTTCAATTTTAACTAGTTATTGCTTGCAGCCTTGTTAAAAGCAAAGATGTTAAAAGAAAAAAAAAAAAAAAAATTTCTACTTTTTCAATCATTAAGTTTTTACTAGAACTGAAGCAAGCTCTAGAAAACATAGTTTTTTCAATATGATAAAATATAGACTTTTGCAAATAACTTCCCGAACTGAAAGCATCATTTTGATTTATTTCTTGTTTTTAATTTGTTGAGTGTTTTTAGCTCTGTGTTTCACCTCGGACTACAAAAGCATAATATTTTGCAAAGTCGCTAATAATTATTATGCCTAATTGATCCATGTTTCGTTTTGTTGTTGTTAGTACTATGATTGAGAGTGGGCAATAGAAGAATAATCTTGCAGCTTTTCAAAACAAGATGCTAATAATCCTATCCATAATATCCGTAAAATCCGTATCCATAAAAGGCAAAATATCTGATGTCAAACTCAACAGTGTTTTGGAATCTATAGTTTCCCATTTTGTATTGTATTTTGCAATCAGTTTATCTCAAAATTATCTTCATTTTTTTCACAAATCTCATACAAGTAGGTGGAAATTGTTTCTTAACCAGGAAATCATCACACTGTTTAAGGATGCATTCTTTATTGTTTACTGAACAAACACTTTTCAAAAGTAGATCGTTATTTGTTTTGCCTATATTTTTTAGCTATATGGCATTTTGGCGATAAGAACAAACACAAACTGTATGTATATCATCTACACGTGGCAAAATTCACCATTTTTGTCTAAATGAGGCATATTTTGAGTAGCTTTTTTGTATTTCTGGATTATTCTTTCTCGATAATTCCAAGGTTGGTCGGGTAAGCAAAGCAATGGCTCTCGATTACTGACCACGTATATAACATTTAACTTGCGAAAACTGGCCAGATTTTGTGGTCGTATTAAGAATGTATATATCCGCGTAACAAAAAATTTTTTGTTTTATGGACATACATGGAAACATACATAAACTATCAGGAGTTTGCATGTTTAAGTTTAAGTTTAACAATATCAAGTTTACGCTAGTCTTAACAGTATTTTTTGAGGTTAAAATATTTATCTAAATTGTTATTAGAATTTGACAGGTTCTCATTGAATAAACAAAAAAAAAGGTAATACAATTTGAATCGGTGGAAAGAAAAACAGTACTAGTCCAATATTTTCATTTCAAGGTAATCAATGTTTAAGTATTGTTCTTCGACTAATTAAAATCTACTTTTTGGCAAAAAATAATAAAAGAAAGATATTATTTTTGTAGTGCAAAGAGAGATTCACATAAGTTGAATAAAAATTATGAAAAAAAGTGCAAATAGCAAAACGCAAACTAGTACTCTTAAAAAAGAAAATGTAAAACATGATTATGTTTTATCATCTTAGGACTTGACAGGTTTTCATTAAGTAAAGAAAAAGAAATTATTATATAATGATATTTGAGTTTAACAGGTACTAATTGAACAGAAAAAAGAAAAACTTATATAAACTTTAATTAAAATTTCACAAGTCCTTATTGAATTAAAAAAAAAAATTAAAATATATTGTTATTAGAATATGGTAGGTTTTAATTAAATAGAAAACAAATAATAATATAAATTGTTATTTGTATTTGACATGTTCTCATTAAGTATAGTAAAGAAAAATTATTATAAATTGTTATTGAAATTTGAAAAAAAAAAACTATTATAAATCGTTATTAGAATTTGACAGATTCTCATGGAGATAAGTAAAAAAAAGTTAATATAAATTGTTATTAGAATTAGACAGGTTCCCATTGAGTGAAGACAAAAAAACTAATTTAAACAGATACTAAACTTTGACAGAACCTCATTGAATAAAGTAAAGAAAAATTAATATAAATTGTTATAAAAATTTGACAGGTTCTCTTTGAGTAAAATTTAAGAGAATCGAATTATATATATTTATTATTAGTATTTGACACGTTGTCATTGAGTAAAGAAGAAAAAATCTATTTAAAAATGTTATTTGATTTTGACAGGTTCTTATTAAGTACAGAAAAACAAATTAATATAAACTGTTTTTAGACTTTGACAGGTTCTCATTAAGTAAAGAAAACAAAAAAATAAATTTTAATTAGAATTGACAGGTTATAATTAAGTGAAGAAAAGAAAAATTAATGTAAACTGTAATTGGACTTTGATATGTTCACTTTGAGTAGAAAAACTAAAAAATGATTTAAGTTGTAATTAAATCTTGACTGGTTCTCATTAAATAAAAAAAAGAAAAATTAATATAACATGTTATAATCTGGTCAAAATAGACAAAAAAATAGTGGTAGATTTGCAATAATTCGCATAGAGCTGAAAATGTGTACATACCTTGAGCACATTATTACAAATAAAGTATTAAAAGTCCCCATCGATCCCATATCTGCAAAAAAGGTTATTCAAGGTTTAAGGGTATAAAAAAAAGTTGTTTTTTTTTAAAAAAAAAAGGTAATGTTTAACCTTTTTTGTTTCCTCGTCAGAACGACTCCATGCAACCTTCAGAATTGATTCTTTAAATTCAAGAGTCGCAACTTTATGAATTTTACGCCGAACTTTCTTCGCTTTCTTTGTCTCGGCCTCCTCGTTTGCTTCATCGCTCTCGTAAGTAAATCACTTTTTTGTTTAAAAAAAACTTGCTTATTTTTTTAGCGGCGATGAAGCAAACGAGGAGGCCGAGACAAAGAAAGCGAAGAAAGTTCGGCGTAAAATTCATAAAGTTGCGACTCTTGAATTTAAAGAATCACTTCTGAAGGTTGCATGGAGTCGTTCTGACGAGGAAACAAAAAAGGTTACTTCACGCATTGAATATGAAGTTGATTTAGTTGCTGCTGAGGCTAAATATCATAATACAATGGGTGTAAAATCGGTCGTCCTCAAGATGAATCTACAAATGTTGCGATGGAAGAAATATTTAAATACATTGAAAATAGCGATGACTGCCAGTTTTCATAAAAAGAACTAAAAAATATTTGCAAAAATCCGCATTTAGATACAAAGCAATTAAGACACGATTAAAGTTGAAGTTCGGTAATAAATTATTATCACTGAAAAACCGGGAAAATTAACGTTTATCTGTTTTTTTGACAATCATAGCGATATTCTTACTAAGCTTGGTATCAGAAGAAAAGCAAAAACAAAAAAGAAGAACGATTTTTAATTTTAAAAACTGCGGCAGCAATCACTCGAGAGGACATTCAATCATTGGTAATTGATAATACCAATTATCCCTCGCCTAGTCAAATGTTTGAAGATATTAACAGCGATATTCCAGAGTCATTGACTTATTTTTTAGAGCAAGTTATTTTGAAAAATAAACAATCTAAATTAGAACATTTAAAATTAGTTTGTACAAGTATCAGCCACAGCATTATGTCTGAAACTGGCACATTTATTCAATATTATTGAGGACAATGCTGATATAAAAGTAAATAGTTTAGATGGTAATAACTCGGTTCACATATTGGGTATAATTCAAATTGTTACTTCAAAAGGTTTAGTTTCACAAGAGAATCATATACGACGAATAAAGGAAATCCCTTCTGCAAAAGATAATGCAGCAAAAGCTCATGTGCCAATTCAAATCTTTCAAAATGATTGTGTAGTCGGTTTTAGTAAAATAAGGGTGCAAAATTTAGCTTATGAAAATGAAGCACCCATATCTTTAATCCAAAAAGTTGATGAAAAATAAAACGTTTCATATAGTGACATTGAAAGTGGCAATGATAAAGAATTGTGCAATGCATCACTTTATAAGTTCAATGAAAAACTAAAAGAACTGGAAAAACGAGGACTTACATCAAAACTATGGATATAATATCTTAATGTGATGTCAATTGCAAAAGAGTTTATCAGAGCTGAACGCATGAGAGATTAGCAAGGTTGTTTAAACAGCGTTAAAGAGATGCTTCTTTATTTCCACGTGTCGGGACATTTTCCTTATGCTAAGTCTGCGCACTTATATCTACAGGATATGCTAGAATTAGAGAAGTTAATGAACCAAAGTGTTTATCAACGGTTTATCGAAGGATTTTTCACTGTTAGACGTTCTGATAAACTCAATTGTGGTACTTCAACGGATATGGTGATTGAGCAATCAATGATGAAATCAATGAAGATATATGGAGGTATTTCTCAAGGAAGGAGTGCAAAAGAGAGTGTTGTGGGTAAATGGGTTTATGGCGTGCATGCAATGAACATGTATGTGAAGGATTGGAAGATCTTGCTGATATTAAAACGTACACAAGAGATCAGCATGTAGATGCAAGTGATTACTAAATTAAGAGAGATGATAAAGATATTAAAAAACTTCAACGGTGGTTTTTATGACATGATCCTTTTCCTAAACTTCAAGAAATCATTTCAATTGCTAGTGGAATTGTTGGTGATAGTAAAATCAATTGCCATAAAGCTCGAGAAGTTGGGATTGCTGCTATGACTAAAATGACAGGTAAAACATTTAATATCAAATTAAAACGCGCTGATAAAGCTCTTTCTCTTCTAACCATAAGTAGCACCATAAAAGTTCATGATGAGAAAGTACCTGTCGATCCAGTATTACTATTTCAACGTATGAGTATTAGTAAGACATTTGAAGATGAAATAGAAAAAATTTTTGAGTATGAATTAGCCCCCTATCCTTTATCAATGTTTGATGAAACTGGAATGCGAAAACACAGAAATCGGCTATTTACAATTACTTTGATTCAATGGAAATTGAAATTGACAACACAAATGCTAGTTACATCATTGATGGAGGGTATTTATTACACCGCGTTGTGTAGGATTGAGAAGCGACCTTTAACGTTACTTTTGATAAATACATTCACTACGCACATAGATATTTTAGTCATCGAGTGTCTATGGTAGTATTTCCTGGTTATACTGATTGTAAGAAAAAACATTAAAGCTGCAGAACATCGTCGAACCACAAAAGTATCTTCTTCACCTGATGTCACTTTCGATCAATTTATGACAGTTCTAACAAACCAACAACAATTCCTTTCCGATACTCATAACAAGTCTTGCTTCATTTTTATGTTATGCGAAAGACTTACAGCTGCAAATATCATAGTGAAGCAAGCAGATAATGACACTGATGTCCGTATAATTCAAACATCTATAGAACAATCCAATGCAACAAATAATTATATTGTTGTCGGTGAAGATGTTGACTTATTAGTATTACTGACTGCACGAACTCCAATTGATAAGATTATCTACTTTTTAAAACCCGGGAAAGCTCATCAACCTACATAAATATATTCATCAAAAAGTTTATCTGCTTATCCAAAATGTCAAAATCATACCTTATTTTTACATGCAATTACTGGCTGCGATACTAAATCAGCATTTTTCCGAAAGGGTAAAACAACCGCATTTAAATTATTTGAAAAACGTGACTTAACTAATTGCGCCGAAGTGTTTCAAAAGATAGACTCTTGACCACAAGACATTGTTATAAACGGGATTTGTTTTCTTCTTGCTCTATATGGAGCTTCAAATAAAATTTATTGCTTAGACAAGTATAGATACCTAACTTTTGTAAAAAACACCCGGAACATTAAAAGAGTGCAGTTATCTTGTCTTCCTCCAACATCTGCTTTTTTAAGTTAACACTTGTATCGAGTATATTATCAAGTTCAAGTCAACACTTGTATCGAGTATATTATCAAGTTCAAGTATGGCTAGGCAATCAACTGGACCCATCTGACTGGGGTTGGAAATTAGTAGATAATACATTAGAGCCGATTGACACTATCTTCCGCAATTGCAAAAAGGGTTGTAGTGCAAAATTTAGGTGTAAAAAGTCGGGTTATTATGTTCATCGGTGTGTACTAATTGCCGAGGCCAGTCTTGCTCCAATGATGAATCAAATTCAATAAATGATGATTTTGATGATATCAATGAGGAGTCAATTGATGTATCTTTTTCACATATCCAGCTTGGAAAAATAAATGACTACGAAGAAGAAAGCAAAGAAAATGCTAATATATAATATATCACAATAATACGAATATATAATACATAAATATGCATTTAATAATAAATAATATATGCAAATATTATGTATATATTATTTATATGTATATTAATTTTGTAATATTTATATTATATTATATGAATATTAATTTAGTAATTTCACAAGAATCGCAATGTCTTTTCCAGCAATATATTTTATATAAAATCGCATTATCCTAATATATTTTCGCAATATATTTTCTCGCAATATATTCTTGCAATATCTTCTCGCATAATATTTTTGCAAGCATTGCAATATCTCAGGAATAACGATTTATATAAAAATGTATCAAGGCAATTTTGTTAAATACTTTCATGATGTAATACTTTTCGTTAATTTCAATAAACCTTATCATTAATTGGAAAAAAAGAAAAAACTATTTTTTTAACCTTTAATCATTAATAACTTATTTTGCAGATATGGGATCGGTAGGGACTTTTAGTATTTTATTTGTAATAATATCCTAAAGGTATGTACCAATTTTCAGCTTTATACGAATTATTGTAAATTTAAATGTTTATTTTGACCGGATTATTATCAGAATTTAAGTGTTACTCTTAAAAAAATAATAAAAAAAAGTTAATATAAATTTTTACTTGAATTTAACAGGATCTCATTAAAAAAAATAAAAAAATTCAATACATATTTTTATTATCAAGCACTAAAACTTTTTTTTAAAGTAGGGATAAAACAAGATATTTCTGACCTCTCGATATATACCTATGCACATATTTTTGATAGTATTCTTACTACTTTTATTAATATTATTGTTATTATTATTATTATTATTATTTATAATTTCTTTAAAAATTTAAAATTATAGATTTTGAATTATATTTAAATAAGTTAAGTTGATAATACGTTGAGTATTTTAAACATATGCTAAAAAAATGTAGTGTGTGAGATCTATAATCAGATATTCGATAACCAAATATATGCTGGAAAAATTAATGAAAATCCACATTTTCAATAAATTTTACGGCATATTTTCTTTATTCAGCAGCTTATTATTTTTTGATACATTAGTGTTGAATTAAGCAACGTTAGCGTAATTTATGAAAAGTAAAAAAATTTTAAACGTGTTTTATTAGGCAACTGTTTGACTTACTATAGAAAGGCAATATTTTCAGAGACTTTATTTCGAATTAAACGTATGTGACTTTCTATATTCGTTTAAAATTACACCTAGAAACAACAAAAAATGGTTTTTTACGACTTGTTTTTACAGGTGTGTCCACTTTTTCATGAAAAACGATGAAAGAAACAACTTTTTCTTTTTTTACCTAGAGACAATTTATTTGATAGAAACCATTCGATATACAGTTTTTCGAACTTTCAATATTTAACGTCCAAATACTAAATAGCAAAGTTTACTTCACATTCACTGCAAACGTTATTTTATTAGCTCTTAAACGTTCACCACAAACACACAATAACGAAGTTATAGTTTACTAAACGTTTAATTTATTTATTTTTTTTTATATATACACACAAACACATAAATATAGAACGGGTGATGACAAAAAAGTGAGACTGCGTTCAATTTGAATTTGCATGTACTAATACCATTAGTTGTTTATATATTTTGTATGTATTTTATTGCAAATTTAATCTAGTTTGAAATTGAAAAAAAGGAATTAAAATTCAACGATTTAAAACGATTTAAAAATAAACAAATCTACGCAAGAGTTTCTCCGTGAACGTGTGTATGGATTTTACATAGACAATAAGCAAAATAATGAATATTACACTTATTGTCATCTTAAAGCAGAAAAAAATCAAAAAGCAACCATATGCCGTATTTTATAGCAGAAAAAATACCAAACGCAACCATAAAACGTATAATTGAACGCGCAGAAAATGAAATCAGAATTCAAAGAGTTAAAAGAAAGTGGTCGAGTCGCAAAAAAAATTACAAAAATAACATAACCAAGCTGAAGACCATGATTGAACACAAGGATGGCATCCTAGTGTTCAAACATGGTCTTCAGCTTTGTTATGGTCTTTTTCCTATTTTATTTTATAATAACAACATTGACTATTACATAAAAAAATAGTCAATGTTATTATTTTTTTATGTGTTCCAATTAAGTAATACCATATAAATGTGATGAAAACAATCAAAGAATATATAAATTTTTATTTAAGTGTCTATCCTTATTGTCAATTTATTAAGAAGTTCAATATAAATATATCAATAATAACACAAGTAAATGATAAGTATAAGTAATATATCAATACTAATTCAAGTAACTAAAAAAAATAATTATAATTAAATAAAGTAACTAGTGATGAGATATTAATCATTGCAGCTTCATCAATTTTAGACAAGTCTAGGTCCTTAAAATCGAGCATTCAAAAAGTAAAGCCCTTGGTACACAAATATCTATTATTTGGTGAAATTGGGTTTATTTATATAATTACTAGGCTCTGCCTCATCGAATGAAGAACAACTAAAAAAAACCTCTTCGCATAATAAACGACCCCATTTAATTGAAACACCATCGAAACATTGAAATCTCCAATAGGCAATTTTACATATAACTTTTTGGAAATATCAAAAGTGTTCATGAAGTATAAATAATTATTGTTTAGTTAAAGCAAATAAAAGTGCATATTAACAATTTTAAAGAAAAAAGATGCTTAATTCTTAATCTTCTCAAGAAATTCGTTCTAACATCAATTACATTAATACTTTAGTTCAACAGTATAGACAATTTTAAATTATTTATTCGCGTTTGATTAGCCTCTTTCATAACATAGAAACTGATGTAACCCTTAATGCAATTTCAACTAAAAAACAACTTTGCCTAATCAATGGCGTCGTTTAGTAGAGATGATTATTTCAAATAAGCAAATTTTATTCTTACCTTCTTTTAAATATTAAAAGAGTGCACAAAGAATAAATTATTATTATTTACCTATTTTTAATTTTTATATCGTTATTTGAACAATATTACAATTTTTTTATATGATTATGTAAAAATACAAATAATATCAAAACGTCGTAAACGTGATAGAGACGTTTTTAATATTTATCAAACTTGAATATTACAGGCCTGATTTTGTTAACGACTATTAAACTTGGTTAGTTTATACATTATTGCTAATTAATTTTTTGAGCTTACAACATATTTCAATTTTATAAAATAATTTAAAGTATATTGCTTGATTAATTTTTTAATGTTGCTTCACTTTTTAGTATTCTTGGATGGAGATCTACAATGTCATGAATTTCAATCTAAGTAGTCTGAACTACTTGATTTAAATTGGTTTTATATATAACTTCTTAAATGTCAAACAGCGTAATAAAGAAGCGATCAGATATGATTCTATAAATACACAAAAACAAGAAGACAAAGCATATGAAATGATGAAAATATGGTTCAATTTTGATGGAAATCCGACGTTTGAAAAGTTAAAACTTGCTATTTTAAATATTCCAAAAACCAATTAATTGAAGGAGACGGAGGATCTTGCAAGTATACATTTCTGTTATATTATTGTTTGAATAACATAAACTTTTTACATTGCCGTTTGTGATTCATCTTATGTTTATTTTTTTGTTCTTATTTTAACTTGTTCTTCCAATTCTCTGCTTTCACAAGTATTTGATTATGATTATAATGATGATGTTGTTTCATGTTCTTATACATTTAATTATTTTAGATTTTTGTAAAATCACTATTAAGTTAAAAAGCTCTTTTTGCATTTTTTTATAAGATATGATTTTAAATGATACTTCAAATTCACTAAATAACAAAAGATAAAGAAACTCTTCATTAAACAGTGGTAAATATACAATATGTACTATGATAACATGCTGATAATAAAGAGGACAATCATGATTATAACAATCATTATAAGGATCATGTTGATGACCAATTTACGTATAGTGATGATGATGATTATGATGTAAATAGATATACATAAGTTGAGGATACATAATAAACAAAATAAATATAACTACATATAAAAAATAACGTTATCATAAATTAAATAAAATAATGACATAATATTAACACTGAAACCTAAACTAAGCACTAATTTTTTTAACTTTAAAATATTTGAATTTGAATATAATAAATCTTGTTATATTATTTTTGAATGCTTGATTCAACATATTTTTTAAGACATGTTATTGTTACAACTGCTTTTGTTTCAGATTATAAAAGATTCAAATTATGATCAATAATAAAAAGGAATAAGTATGTAGTTAAAAACAAACAACAACTAATTACTCTTTCTTAGTTATCAAACGTTTTTTTAAATTTATTTTTAATTGATCAAGGGAAGAAAGAGTTATAATGTAATTGCTAATTAACGTATTGTAGATCCTCTGATTACGATTGAAAATTTAATAGCAAAACAATTTGTTTTAGGATGAATAAGATTGTTATTTGAAAAGCGCGTTGGGGTATAAACGATTTTTTTTTTTTAATTTATAATTAAAATTAGTGTCAACTTATTATTAATTTTTAATAGAAATATAAGAGTATAATAAACGTTAAGTTGATAATACGTTGAGTATTATAAATATGTGCTAAAAAAATGTAGTGTGTGAGATCTATAATCAGATCTTCGATCACCAAAAATATACTGTAAAATTAATAAAAATTCACACTTTTAATAAAATTAAAGGCATACTTTCTTTAGTAAGCAGCTTATAATTTTTCGATTCATTGTTTCTAAAATAAGCTTCGTTAGCGTAATTTATGAAAAGTAAATAAATTTCAAACGTGCTTTATTGAGCAACTGTTAGACTATAAAAAGAAAATATTTTCTGAAAATTTTTGGATTCAACTTACGTGGTCTTTCCACTTTCCATATACACCTAAAGCTAAACCTAGAAACAACAAAGAATGGTTTCTTATGACTTAGTTTTACAGATGTGTTTACTTTTTCATGAAAAACGATGGAAAAAACAATTTTTTTTTTATGACCAGGGATAATTTATTTGATACAAACCATTCGATATACAGTTTTTTAAACTAAAATTGAACATCCAACTATAAATAGCAAAGTTTTCTTAATATTCACTGCAAAGGTTACTTTAATAGCTTTTGAACATTCGCCACAAAAACAGAATAAGGAAGTGATAGTGTACTAAAAGTTTCATTTTTTTTTCAATATGTATACACACATAAATATATATACATATATATATATATATATATATATATATATATATATATATATATATATATATATATATATATATATATATATATATATATACATACATATATATATATATATATATATATATATATATATATATATATATGTATATATATATATATATATATATATATATATATATATATATATGTATATATATATATATGTATAATTATGAATATATATATATATATATACACATATATATGCATATTGATATATATGTATATATATATATATGCATATATTTTTATACATATGTACATTTATATACATATGTATGCATATATACATGTAAGTATAATTTATGTATGTAAGTTAATATAGTTTGCTGTTTGAATTTGACAGGTTCTCATAGAGAAAGAAAAAAAATTTATTACAAGTTGCTAATACCAAGCGCTGAAATTTTTTACAAAAGTGGAGATAAAAAAAATATATTTCAAAACTTTCGTTATATACCTTTGTATATGTTTTTGATATTGTTCTCACTATTTTTAATAACATTATTGTTGTTATTTAATATTTGTTTAAAAATTTAAATTTTAGTTTTTGAATTATAAATAAATAAATAATGTTAACTCTTAAGTCATATTAACAATATTTATTTTTTGTGTTTTTCTTTGAAACATTAGTTGTGAACAACTAAATATGTACCTATATTCTATACGCTCTCTAGTATATATGTAAAACATGTTCATTAAAATTTGGTACTTATTATGTATTGAAAATTTTAATTAATAGTTTGAATTATATTTAAATAACTGATATTAATTCTTAAGCCATATTAATAATACTTATTTTTTGTGTTCCTATAAAACAATAGAAGTGAACAACTACATAAAACTACCTAAGTTCTATACGTTCTCCAGTATACAGTGAACGAAGTTTTCTTAGCCGCACACAATTTTTATCAGATTTTTCATTTTAGAGACTTAATTAAACGTTTTATTAAGAAATTTCTGTATGTGATATATTTATACCATTGTTTGTTAATTGATAATTAAAAGATAATTGATATCATTGTTTTTATAATTTCTTTATATAAAAAAATTTAGTTATTTGATTTATTTGAGTGCGAAATTTGTATAGACGCAGTTCTGTTTTATTAAATTTGAGATATAATTTTTAGTTTTGGTGTTGAAAAAATCAATTTAAATTGTAAGTAATTTCATAATTGACTTATAAAAATATTTTTCATAAATTTAAAATTCAATGTTTCATATTTTTAGTGAAATGGCACATGGAAAATTTTTAAATGACCATGAAAAAGGTTTAATTAAAGCATATAAGGATTCCGGGTTATCTAATAGAGAAATTGGACGAAAAATTGGACGATCTGAAAAGGTGATTAGAAACTTTTTGAAACTTGGGTCAGTATATGGCGTCAATCAAAAAATACGTAAAAACTACAAGATAACGATAAGGAACGTGGAACAAATTCGACAATTAGCGACAAAACAAAAGTTAACTGCGAGTCAAATCATATCAGAATTAAGTTTGACAATCACTCCTAGACGTGTTCAACAAATATTGTCAAGATCTAATTATTTAAAATGGCGAAAACCACTAAAAAAAACCATGTTTAAAGCAAATACACAAAGAAGCACGACTTGAATTCGCCAGAAAATATATGAATTTTGGAGAAAAGTGGAAATATGTCGTATTTTCTGACGAAAAGAAGTTTAATCTTGATGGACCAGATGGTTTTAGCTATTATTGGCATGATTTGCGAAAAAACAATGCACCTCGTTTGTCACGCAATTTTGGTGGTGGATCATTAATGACATGGGCAGCATTTTGTATCAATGGAAAGACATCGATATGTTTTATATCAGCAAAAATGAAATCCATTAATTATAGAGATTTATTAGAAGATGTCTTAATCGATTTTTTGGAAAATAACTTGGAAGATCAAGTCATTTTCCAACAAGACAATGCACCCATTCATAAATCAAGAGAAACTATGGCATGGTTTGAATCCAAAAACATCGAAGTGATGAGATGGCCTGCATATAGTCCAGACCTCAATCCAATTGAGAACCTTTGGGGAATCTTATCTCGAAAAGTTTATGAAAATGGACGACAATTTAGCAGCATTCAAGAGCTTCGAGGTGAAGTCAATAGGTGTTGGCAAGAAATTCAACCAATGACACTCCAATCGCTCATTAATTCAATGCCAAATAGAATTTTTGAAGTGATTAAGAACCACGGAGGACCCACCAAATATTAAAAATTTAAAAAAAATATTTTTTTCCTTTTCATTATTTAATTTTTAAAAGTGCGTCTAACGAAAATTCGCATATGAAAAGTGCATTCCTTATTATTTTTTTTTTCTATTTTTAATGTGATATATTTTTATTATAAATACTTTACTAATAAAATACTTAATAACTAAGCTATACAATAAAAATCATATTTTCTTGTTTACCTAATAAATTTTCCTTAAAAATTAAAATTTCGAATAAAAATTGTGTACGGCTAAGTAAATTTCGATCACTGTATATGCAAAACATGGTTCATTAAAACTTGGTACTTATTATTTTTTGAAAAGTTTAATTATGTTACATGTTACAAGCGGGGCGGGTAAAAATACCCGCTTTGCGGACTGCTGTCTATTAGTGGGTCGGGTATTTTTACCCGTTTGAATGAATTTACTTTAAAAGCGGCACAAAGTAATTTTACTCGATTGGTTTATATATGAAACTGATAGGACTAGCTCGTACTTTTTCGTTTAGACTCTTCAGACTCTTCAACGTAATTTCTTTGACATTAGTTTATATAATAAAGATAACGAATTCATCAATTTTGTTATGTTATTGTTTACATTCCGATTGCTCATAATTTATATGCATAGACTAAGCAATCTCTAATCATTTTCTCTTTTATAAAAACATTCATTAATTAAGGAATGTTAAACGGATATTTTAAAAATATTTCAGACAGTTTTTATTGAGCTTTTGACGATCGAACATCTTTTTTTAAATATTTTTTTATTACAAAAATTTTTGTCGCAAAAAATGGATTCTGATAGTGGTAGTGACAGTGAAGTTTACGCAGACAGTTTATCGTAAATTGCAAGTGATGCCGATATTGCAGAAGTTGAAAGCGAGTGTGAAAGTGATGAGGACTTTTTTCATCCTAGAAGACGTAGGACTTTACCCATACCGCCAAGCGATTCTGAAGAAAGTGAGAATGAAGAAGTGGAGTGGTCAGAATATGAAAATCCTCCAATTATAGAACAATTTTTAGGACAAAGTGGCGTTGTTGTGATACCAAGTGATTCAAAAAGTGTAGCTAAAGTTGTTCAACTTTTTATAGGAGATGATTTATTCGATTACATGGCCGAAGAAACTAATCGTTACCATCAACAAAGTATTGACAGGTTTAAGGGCAGAGCAAAAAGTATAAAATGGAAAGACGTTTCTTCGGTAGAATTAAAAAAAATGTTGGGATTACTTCTTCTTATGGGCAAAGTTCGCAAAGATACCAGGGATGAATATTGGTCAACAGAAAGAGCAATTGCAACCCCAATTTTTGCGGAAGTAATGAGTCGTGATCGTTTTCGCCAAATATGGTATTCTTGGCATTTTTCCAACAATTCAAACGATCAAAAGAAAGGAGACCGGCTTAAAAAAATTCGTCTAATTATAGAATATTTCTTACCCAAATTTGAGAATGTTTATAAGCCGCAACGAGAATTATCATTAGACGAAAGTATTATGCCGTGGCGAGGTCGATTATCATTCAAAGTGTACAACGCATCTAAAATCCAAAAATATGGGCTGCTCATACGAATGGTCTGTGAAGCAAAGAGTGGATATATTTGCAATTTTAAAATATATGCTGGTGATGGCAGTTGTCTTCAAGAGACAGTTCTGCAACTTTTGCAGCCATACGAAAACTTGTGGCACCATGTCTACATAGACAAATACTATAATAGTGTCGAAACAACCGATGTCTTGTTGCAACACAAATTTTGAAGCTGCGGTACGATACGCAAGAATAGAGGCCTTCCTGAATGCCTAAAAAAAGCAAATTTAAAAAAAGGCGAATCCATTTTCCGTCGCCGAAAAGACATTTTATTGCATAGCTGGCAATCAAAAAGACCCGTAAGAATAATAACAACAATTCATTCCGCAAGTATTGTCGAAAGCGCAAATGTTGACTGGAATACCAAGCAGAAAATTTGGAAGCCGATATGTGTTGTCGATTACAATAAGTATATGATAGGTGTCGACCGCGCTGACCAATACTTGTCATATTACTCAATCGTAAAGCGCACAAAAAAATGGACAGTCATGTTCATGCTAAATGGCGCTCTATTTAATGCATTCAGAGTATTCAAAACTTTAAATAAAAAATCATAAAAAAGTTATAAAAACTTTCTACTCGATGTTGCCAAAGATTGGATAAATGGTAAAGCAAATGATAATTCGGATGATCCAGTACCAAGTACGTCTGCATCTACACCCTCAAGAAGTGATTTACCACACAGACTATTGGATGCCAAAAAACATAAAATTGTGAAAAAAGTTACAATTGGTGGCCTAAAAAAGCACCCTCACAAAACAATGACGGGTCTGTGCTAGACATAAAAAAAAAAGTTTAACGTGCTTTATGTACGAGTTTTGCAAAGTGCCTCTTCATAAAGGAGAATGGTTTTTTAAGTACCACACAGTACAAAAATAAGTTAATTAGTTTTAAAAATAATTTTTAGAAATTAATTACTTTATATATATTGTAAATAATTTTATACAATATATTATATTATATTATTATGAAAAATTGTTGCAGTTTTATTAATTTTTATTAAAATATGTTTTTGTATACATCAGTTCATCTATTTTATAAACCGCATATTAGATTTCAAGCGCGTAGTTTTATGCGAATTTTTGCCCGCTACGCACACCTGTTTAGTCTATTTCGCTACCCGCTTATAATGTGTTTATAATTTTTGAATTTTATTTGATTAACTATTGTTAATTAATAAGCCATATTAACAATACTTATTTTTTGTGTTCCTATAAAACAATAGTAGGGAACAACTAAATAAAATGTACATATATACTATATGATGTCTTCTATATATGTAAAACATGTTTCATCAAAATTTGGAACTTATTATTTTTTGAAAAATTTAAGTGATAGTTTTTGAATTATATACAAATTAGTATTGTTAATTCTCAAACCATGTTAACAATATTTATTTATTTACTCCCAATAAAACAATATTAGTGAACAATTAAAAAATATATACATAATTAAACTTAAATGAACGTATTAAAATGTCCATATTTAAATTTAAAAAAATGTACATGAATTCTATATAACCTCTAGTATATATGTTAAACATGCTTCATTAAAACTTGGTACTTAACAAAGTAAAGAAACTACTACTTGTGCTTTTGATTTTATATTATAAAATAAAGGAGACATAAAAATTAAAAGTCATTAGTTCTTTGACTCTTCTTTTAAAAAAAAGTCACAAATATAATAAATATTTTTTATTAGAAAAAATACAGGAGTTAAAAATCTAAAATTGCTTTTTATGTGACAATTTTGCACGCCAAATCTTTAGTTTGGCTTCCGTAATATAACCTTTATCCATCAGAAAATTCCGTGTTTTAAAATGTATTTTAAACTAAGAAAAAATTCCGTTTGATTTTGTTGAATAGCTACATTCCGTACTAACAACCGAACAAAATTCCGTAAAAGTATGGATATTTTTTAGACCATAAAAGAAGAACGTAAGGATTATGTTTGCTAACAAAGTAGATTGTTAAATTTTGACTGAGTTTAAAATTTTTTGTGGCAGTCGTTTCGGTATTCTCATTTAACCTGTATACTTGTTCGTCCATATTGCTTAGAAATAATGGTCAATGTTGTTATTTTTTATGTGTTGCAATTAAGTAATACCATATAAATGTGATGAAAACAATCAAAGAATATATAAATTTTTATTTAAGTGTCTATCCTTATTGTCAATTTATTAAGAAATTCAATTTCAATATATCAATAATAACAAAAGTAAATGATAAGTATAAGTAATATATCAATACTAATACAAGTAACTATAAAAAATAATTATAACTAAATAAAGTAACTAGTGATGAGATGTTAATCATTGCAGCTTCAACAAATTTAGACAAGTCTAGGTCCTTAAAATTGAGCATTCAAAAAGTACAGCCCTTGGTACACAAACATCTATTATTTGGTGTAATTGGGTTTATTTATATAATTACTAGGCTCTGCCTCATCGAATGAAGAACAACTAAAAAAACCTCTTCGCATAATTAACGACCCCATTTAGTTGAAACACCATCAAAACATTGAAATCTCCAATAAGCAAATTTTATATATAACTTTTTGGAAATATCAAAAGTGTTCATAAAGTAAAAATAATTATTGTTTAGTTAAAACAAAAAAACTGCTTATAAACAATTTTACAGAAAAAAGATGCCTTATTCTTATTCTTCTCAAGAAATTGATTCTTATATATATGTATATATAAGAATCAATTACATATAAAATATGTATGTATAAGAATATATATATATATATATATATATATATATATATATATATATATATATATATATTGATTTTAAGAAATTGATTCTTATATATATATATATATATATATATATATATATATATATATATATATATATATATATATATATATATATATACGGTGTTATAATCAGTCAGGGGCTCAAAGAAGGTAAAAAATAATGAGTTAGGATTAGGATTAAGGTAAATAATTATTGTTTATTCAAAACAAATAAGTGTACCATTTTGTTGAAAAAATAACTTTATTTGTAAATTCATGATTTTGACTCCAATAAATCCAAATGATTTTTGCCTAAAAGTATTGATATATTTAAATTATTCATTTGCTTTTAAATTAGCCTCTTTCAAAAAATAAAAAATATTTTAAAAAGGCTATTAGAGAAATAAAAACAAGTTTAATTTAAGCATAGTATTTATTTAGTTATTGCTAAACATTTTTTTAGCCGGGCAAACATTATTTTAATAGATTTACATTATATGATTTTAAAATGTCAAAGAAACTATTAGCCTTAGTGTCTACTTTTAAATTTTAACAGGCATGATTAAACTTGGTTAGTTTATACATTGTTGCCAATAAATTTTTTAGCATACAAAATATTTTAATTTTCAAAAAGATAAAGTATAGTGCTTAATTAAATTTCCAATGTTGCTTTGCTTTTTAGTATTCTTGAATGGAGATCTACGATATCACGAATTTCAAATTAAGTTGTTTGAACTACTTGATCTAAATTGGTTTAAGATATAACTCCTTATATGTTAAACAGCATATTGAAGAAGAAATCAGAAATAATTCTATAAAGAAACAAAAACAAGAAGACAAACCAAATGAAATGATAAAAAGATGGTTCAACATTGACAAAAATTTGACGTTTAAAAAATTAAAACATGCTACTTTGAATATATTAAAAACCGATTATTTGAAGAGAATAATTTATTTAAAACAAACAAATGTACCATTTTGTTGAAAAAATAACTTTATTTGTAATTTCAAGATTTTGACTCCAATATATCCAAATGATTTTTGCCTAAAAGTATTGATATATTTAAATTATTCATTTGCTTTTAAATTAGCCTCTTTCAAAAAACAAAAAATACTTTAAAAAAGCTATTAGAGAAATAAAAACAAGTTTAATTTAAGCATAGTATTTATTTAGTTATTGCTAAACATTTTTTTAGCCGGGCAAACATTATTTTGATAGATTTACATTATATGATTTTAAAATGTCAAAGAAACTATTAGCCTTAGTGTCTACTTTTAAATTTTAACAGGCATGATTAAACTTGGTTAGTTTATACATTGTTGCCAATAAATTTATTCAGCTTACAAAATATTTTAATTTTCAAAAAGATAAAGTATAGTGCTTAATTAAATTTCCAATGTTACTTTGCTTTTTAGTATTCTTGAATGGAGATCTACGATATCGCGAATTTCAAATTAAGTTGTTTGAACTACTTGATCTAAATTGGTTTAAGATATAACTCCTTATATGTTAAACAGCGTATTGAAGAAGAAATCAGAAATAATTCTATAAAGAAACAAAAACAACAAGACAAACCAAATGAAATGATAAAAAGATGGTTCAACATTGACAAAAATTTGACGTTTAAAAAATTAAAACATGCTACTTTGAATACATTAAAAACCGATTATTTGAAGAGAATAATTTATTTAAAACAAACGAATGTACCATTTTGTTGAAAAATAACTATATTTGTAATTTCATGATTTGACTCAAATATATCCAATTACTTCAGGATTTTTGCCTAAAAGTATTAATATATTTAAATTGTTCATTTGCTTTAGATTAGCCTCTTTCACAAAATAAAAAATGATATTTAAAAAAAGCAATTAAAGAAATACAAAATAGTTAAATGTAAGCATATTTTTATTTGGTTATTATTAAACATTTTTTCAGCCGGACGAACACTATTTTAATAAATTTGCATTATATGATTTTAAACTGTCAAACAAACTATAAGGCTTAGTCTTTAATTTTTAATTATTACAAGGCCTGATTTTTTTAACGACTAAATTTGGTTAGTTTATATATTATTGCTAACAAATCTCCTAAGCTTTCAACATATTTCAATTTTTTAAAATAATTTAAAGTATATTACTTGATTGAATTTCAAATGTTGCTTTGCGTATTAGTATTGATGGATGGAGTTCTACGATAACACGAATTTCAAATTAAGTTGTTTAAACTACTTGATCTAAATTGGTTTCAGATATAACTCCTTAAATGTAAAGCAGCATATTGTAAAAGCAATTAAATATAATTCTATGAATAGACAAAAATAAGAAGACAAACCAAATGAAATGATGAAAAGATGGTTCAACTTTGATGAAAATCCGACGTTTGAAAAGTTAAAAATTTGCCATTTAAATATTCCAAACACCGATTAATTGAATGAGACGGAGGATCTTGCAAGTATACATTTCTTTTTTATTATTGTTTAAATAACATAAATTTTTCTTATTGCCGTTTGTGACTCATCTTATGTTTATTTTTTTGTTCTTAATTTAAATTGTTCATCCAATTCTCTGCTTTCAGAAGTATTTCATTATGATTATAATGATGATTTTGTTTTATGTTCTTATACACTTAATTATTTTGGATTATTGTAAAATCACTATTTAGTTAAAAAGCTATATGTGCATTTTTTTATAAAATATGATATTAAACGATACTTCAAATTCACCAAATAACAAAAGATAAAGAAACTCTTCATTAAACAGTGGCAGAAATACAATATGTATTATTAAAACATGCTGATAATAAAGAGGACAATCATGATTATAACAATCATCCTAACGATCATATTGATGACTAATTTACGTATGATGATGATGATGATCATAATGGAAATATATATGCATAATTTGAGGATATATAATAAACAAAATAAGTATAACTACATATAAAAAATAACGTTATCATAAATTAAATAAAATAATGACATAATATAAACACTGAAACCTAAACTAAGTACTAATTTTTTTAACTTTAAAATATTTGAATTTGATAAAATTAATCTTGTTATATTATTTTTAAATGCTTGATTCTACATTTTTTTTAAGACATGCTATTTTTACAATTGCTTTTATTTCAGATTATAAAACATTCAGATCATGATTAATAATAAAAAGGAAAAAGTATGTAGTTAAAAAAAACAACAACTGATTATTCTTTTTTAGTTATCAAACGTTTCTTTTAGTTTATTTTTAATTGATCAAAGAAAAAAATAGTTTTAAATTATTTGCTAATTAACGTATTGTAGATCCTCTGATTGTCATTGAGAATTTAATAGCAGAACAATTTGCTTGATGATGAATAAGATTGATATTTGAAAATCGTGTTGGGTTATAAACGATTTTTTTTTTTTAAATGTATAACTAAAATTGGTGTCATTTTATTATTAACTTTTAATAGAAATATAAAAATATAATAAACAATAAGTTGGTAATACGTAGAGTATTTTAAATATGTTTTAAAAAAATGTAGTATGTGAGATCTATAATCAGATCTTCCATCACAAAAAATATGCTGTAAAAATTAATGAAATTCCACATTTTCAATAAATTTTAAGGCATATATTGTTTAGTAAGAAGCTTATTATTTTTCGATACATTTGTGCTGAAATAAACAACGTTAGCGTAATTTATAAAAAGTAAATAAATTTCAAACCTGTTTTATTAGGCAACTGTTTGACTTAATATAAAAAAGCAATATTTTCTGAAATTTTAATTTTGGACGAAACTTATGTGGTCCTTCTACTTTCCATATTCATCTTAAACTAGTTTCACAGGTGTGTTCACTTTTTCATGAAATACGATGAAGAAACAAATTATTTTTTTATTACCTAGGGTCAATTCATTTGATACAAACCAAACGGTATACAGTTTTTAATCTAAAATTGAACGTCCAAATAACAAATAGCAATGTTGGCCTAATATTGACTGCAATCGTTACTTAATAATAGCTCTTGGACGTTTACCACAAATATACAATAAGGAGGTGATAGTTTACTAAAGGTTTAATTTTTTTTCAATATATTCACACACATAATATATATACACATCTATACATATATATATATATATATATATATATATATATATATATATATATATATATATATATATATATATATATATATATTTATATATATATTTGTGTGTATATATATTTATATATATATTTGTGTGTGTATATATATATATATATATATATATATATATATATATATATATATATATATATATATATATATATATATATATATATATCTGCATTACGCGTATATATACATATATACGCGTAGGTATAATTTATTTATAAAAGTATATAGAAAAGAAAATTTAATACAAGTTATTATTATCAAGCACTGAAATTTTTTAAATGTGGAGATAAAAAGAAAGAAATTAAATTTTTCGTTATATACCTGTGTGTATGTTTTTGGTATTGTTTTCACTATTTTTAATAACATTATTGTTATTATTTGTTGAAAAATTTTGAAATAATAGTTTTTGAATTATATATAAATAACTAATGTTATTTCTTAAGCCATATTAACAATACATATTTTTTGCGTTCCTATAAAACAATAGTAGTGAACAAATAAATAAAATGTACCTATATTCTATTCGATCTTTAGTATATATTTAAAAGATGTTTTATTAAAATTTGGTAATTATTATTCTTGAAAATTTCAAATAATGGTTTTTAAACTATATTTAAATAACTAATGTTAGTTCTTAAGCCATAATTAACAATACTCATTTTTTGTGTTCCTATGAAACAATATTAGTGAACAACTTAAATAAATGTACATATATTCTATATAACCTCTCGTCTATATGTTAAACATGCTTCTTTAAAACTTGATACTTTAAAACTTGGTAAGAGTGCACGTGTTACTTGATTCTTTAAAACTTGGTAAGAGTGCATAAAGAATACATTATAATCATTTATCATTACTAACTTTAATTTCGTTAATTGAACAATATTACATTTTTTTCATATAATCATGTAAAAATACAAATTATATCAAAACATCGTAAACGTGATAAATACGTTTTTAATAATTTTCAAGTTTATATATATAGAGTGAGAACAAAATTTAATTGAACAAAGTAGTTTTGCATTTTATTTGCAAAAACTTGCTTTTATCTTAATTAATAACTAAAATAACTGAATCAATTTTTTTTTAATTTATTAAGGCAATTTCTTATTTATAATTAAACAGTAAAATTATAATAAATATAAAACATAATAAACATTTTTTGATTTTTTATTTACACGTGTATTAATTTGCATGCACAAAAATTAATTGTACAAAACTGTTTTTTTATTTAGCAATTAATAACATTTTTGATAAAAATAGCCATTTAAAACTCTGTTTGCTATTTAAAACTCTGTTTATGAAACATTATGGCACCGTAAAGTGAATATTTAAACACTACTTAACGAAAATTTCTTATAGACTTAGTTTAAACAAGGAAATACTTATAGAAAAGTTAAAGTGCTTACAAAAATTACATTTACAACAGTTGGAGCCATTGTAAATAAATACAAACAATATGAAACGTTTGAAAGCCGTACTAGGCGAGGACGAAAACTGAAGACAACCTCACAAGATGATAGAGAAATTTTAAGAATGATTAAAAAAAACGGTTTGAAAGTGCAAAAAACATAGCAAATAATCTGAAAAAATTAACGGGAAACACAATTTCAATAACATCAAATTGAAATCACATTCATAAAGCAGGGTTTAGTGGATGTATAGCTTGGAAAAAACTGTTTTTAACAAAAAATCATGTGAAAAGAAAAATAAGTTTTGCAAAAAAGTATTATTTAATGCCAGCATCATTTTGAAAAAAAGTACTTTAGTCTGATGAATCGAAGTTTAATTTTAAAAAATCTGATGGTGCGCAGAGAGTTTGGCGAAAGAGGCGTGAAGGATTCAATTTAAGCTGCACTAGAGGAACAGTTAAACATAGTAGTGGAAGTGTAACGTTATGGGGTTGTATGGCATGGGATGGTGTTGATAAACTGGAATTTATTGATGAAACTAAGAATGCTGATTTAGATAACAATAAATTGAAATGAAATTTAAAATCTTCTGCTGAAGGACTTAGATTGGGAAACAGTTTTTTATTTCAACAAGACATTGATCCAAAACATACTGCTAAAAAAACTAAAACCTTTTTTTGACGTACCTGGCATAAATGTTTTAGAATGGCCTTCACAGAATACAGATTTGAATCCATTAGAGCATTTATGGACTATATTAGATAAGAAAATAGGTAATAAGGCATTTACGAAAAAAGCAGATTTGAAGAAACCTGTTGTTAAGTCATGGTCTAACATTGACAATAATCAAATCAAACATCTAGTGTATCAATGCCAAATGAATCGCTTGCCGATAAGCTTGTTAGATGTAGTTAAAGCAAAAGAAGTACCTTAATATTAAATTATATTAACAAAATACAGAAACTTGAAACTGTTTCACAGTTATTTTATTAAACAAGTATAAAAGCTAAGAGACAAATTAAAAATTTTTTTTGAAGGTTTTTAACCAAATAAAGGTTTGGAGAAAAAAGAAGTTCTTTATAACTACTCTATGAGACAGTATTTTATTCAAAGATATTATTTTCATTGAAAAATTGTATTGTAACTTAAATTTTGTTCTCACTGTATATATATATATATATATATATATATATATATATATATATATATATATATATATATATATATATATATATATATATATATATATATATATGTATATGGTGTTTTAATCAGTCACGGGCTCAAAAAAGGCAGAAGCATGCGTTAGGACTAGGGTTAAGGTAAATAATTAATGTATTTTTAAAACAAATAAATGTACCATTTTGCTGAAAAAACAACTTTATTTGTATTTTCATGATTTTGATTCCAATATATCCAATTACTTCATAATTTTTGCTTACAAGTATTGAAATATTTAAATTATTCATTTGCTTTTGATTAACCTCTTTAAAAAATAAAAAATGATGGTTAAAAAAAAGAAATTTAAAAATATTCAAGAAATAAAAAATAGTTAAATACAAGCATATTATTCATTTAGTTATTATTAAACATTTTTTCAGCCGGACGAATACTATTTTAATAGAATTGCATTATATGATTTTTAAATGTCAAACAAACTATAAGGCTTAGTCTCTAATTTTTAATTATTACAAGGCCTGATTTTTTTTTAACGACTAAACTTGGTTAGTTTATATATTATTGCTAATAAATCTCCTAAGCTTTCAACATATTTCAATTCTTTAAAATAATTTTAAACTTATTGCTTGATTGAATTTCAAATGTGGCTTTGCTATTTAGTCTTTATGGATGGAGTTCTTCGATATCACGAATTTCAAAGTAAGTTGTCTGAACTACTTGATCAAGATTGGTTTAAGATATAACTACTTAAATGTAAAACAGCATATTGTAAAAGCAATTAAAAACAATTCTATAAATAGACAAAAACTAGAAGACAAACCAAATGAAATGATGAAAAGATGGTTCAACTTTGATGAAAATCCGACGTTTGAAAAGTTAAAACTTGCTATTTTAAATATTCCAAACACCGATTAATTGAATGAGACGGAGGATCTTGCAAGTATACATTTCTTTTATATTATTGTTTAAATAACATAAACTTTTCATATTGCCGTTTGTGACTCATCTTATGTTTGTTTTTTTGTTCTTATTTTAACTTGTTTATCCGATTCTCTGCTTTCAGAAGTATTTGATTATGATTATAATGATGATGTTGTTTCATGTTCTTATACATTTAATTATTTTAGATTTTTGTAAAATCACTATAAAGTTAAAAAGCTATTTTTGCATTTTTTTATAAGATATAATTTTAAATGATACTTCAAATTCACCAAATAACAAAAGATAAAGAAACTCTTCATTAAACAGTGGTAAATATACAATATGTACTATGATAACATGCTGATAATAAAGAGGACAATCATGATTATAACAATCATTATAACGATCATGTTGATGACCAATTTACGTATAGTGATGATGATGATTATGATGTAAATAGATATACATAAGTTGAGGATACATAATAAACAAAATAAATATAACTACATATAAAAAATAACGTTATCATAAATTAAATAAAATAATGACATAATATAAACACTGAAACCTAAACTAAGCACTAATTTTTTTAACTTTAAAATATTTGAATTTGAATATAATAAATCTTGTTATATTATTTTTGAATGCTTGATTCTACATTTTTTTTTAAGACATGTTTTTGTGACAACTGCTTTTATTTCAGATTAAAAAACATTCAGATCAGGATCGATAATAAAAAGGAATAAGTATGTAGTTAAAAACAAGCAACATCAACTGAAATTTTAATTTAGGACTAAACTTATATGGTTCTTCTACTTTCCATACTAACCTAAAACTACACCTAGAAACAACAAAGAATAGATTTTAATGACTTAGTTCTATAGGTGTATTTACTTTTTCATAAAAAAAACGATGGAGAAACAATTTTATTTTTTGTTATCACCTACGGGCAATATATTTGATACAAACTAAACAGTATAAAGTATTTGAACTAAAATTGAACGTCTGAATGAATAATAGCATATTTTAGTTAACCTTCACTGCAAATGTTACTTTAGTATCTCTTGAAAATTCACCACAAACATGCAATAAGGAAGTGATAGTTTACTTAAGGTTTCATTTTTTTTTAATATATACACACATAATTATATATACACATACATATATATGTATTTATATATATATTTATATATATAAATATATATATATATATATGTATATACATATATATGTATAAATATATATATGTATAAATATATATAAACTTATATATATACATATATATATATATAAATGTATATATATATATATATATATATATACATATATATATATATATATATATATATATATATATATAGGTACATTTATATTCATATATACATGGAACTATAATTTATATATGTAAGTTAATATAATTTGTTGTTTGAATTTCAAAGATTCTCATTGAGTGGAGAAAAGAAAGTTCAATACAAGTTGTCATTATCAAGCACTGAAATTTTTAACAAAAGTGGGAGATAAAAAAAAAATATTTTAACCCTTTCCTTATATACCTATGTGTATGTTACTGGTATTGTTCTCACTATTTTTAATAATATTCTTGTTTTTATTTAATATTTGTTAAAAAATTAAAAAAAATAGTTTTTAAATTATATATAAATAACTAATGTTAATTCTTAAGCCATATTAACAATACTTGTTTTTTGTTTTACTATAAAATAATAGTAGTGACAACTAAATAAAATGTACATATATTCTATACGATATCTACTATAAATGTAAAACGTGTTTTATTAAAATTTGGTACTTATCAATTCTTGAAAATTTTAAGTTGTAGTTTTTGAATTATATACAAATAACTAATGTTTATTCTTAAGTCATATTAACAATATTTACTTTTTGCGTTCCTATAAAATAATGGTGGTGAACAAATAAATAAAATCTACCTAAATTCTTTACGGTCTGTAGTATATATGTAAATCATGATTTATTAAAATTTTGTACTTATTCCTCATTGGAAATTTTAAATAATAGTTTTTGAATTATACTTAAATAACTGATGTTATTTCTTAAGCCATATTAACAATACTTATTTTTGTGTTACTATACAACTATGTTAGTGAACAACTAAATAAAATGTACATATATTCTATACGATATCTGCTATATATGTAAAACGTATTTCATTAAAATTTGGTATTTATTATTTCTTGAAAACTTTAAGTTGTAGTTTTTGAATTAAATACAAATAACTAATGTTAATTGTTAAGCCAAATAACCAATATTTATTTTTTGCGTTCCTATAAAACAATCTTAGCGAACAACTAAAAAAAATGTACATATGTTCTATATAATCTCTAGAATATATGTTAAACATGCTTCATTAAAACTTGGTACTTAACAAAGTAAATAAACTACTACTTGTGTTTTTAACTTCATATTATAAAATAAAGGAGAACTATTAAATTTAAAAGACATTAGTCCGTCAACTCTTTTCATTAAAAAAAGACATAAATATAAGAAACATTCTTATTTACAAAAAACACGCGAGTTAAAATACCTAAAATTGGTTTTATTATGTGACAAGTTTGCAGGCTAAAGTTTTGGCCTTAGTTTTGACTCCTGTAATGAAAAACCTTGATCCAACAGAAAACTCCGTATTTTAAAATTTATTTTTAAACTTAGGAAATATTTCGTTTAATTTTGTTATATGGTACTTTCGTACTAATAACGGAATAAAATTCCGCTAAAGTACGGATACTTTTAGGAGAGTAAAAGATGAACGTAAAGATTCTGTTTGGTAACGAGGTAGATTTTTAAATTTTGATTGATGTTAAAATTTTTTCTCGCGGTCGTTTTGGTATTATCATTTAACCTGTGTGCTTGTTCGTCCGTTGTACTTAGAAATAATAGTCAATGTTGTTATTCTTTTATGTGTTGAAAATAAGTAATACCATATAAATGTGATGAAAACTATCAAAGAATATATAAGTTTTTATTTGTGTCTATCGTTATTGTCAATTTATTAGGAAGTTGAATTTTAATATATCAATAATAACACAAGTAAATGATAAATATAAGTAATATATCAATACTAATACAAGTAATTAAAAAAAATAATTATAATTAAATAAAGTAACTAGTAATGCGATGTTATTATGTGCAGCTTCATCAATTTTAGACAAATCTTGGTCCTTAAAATGGAGCATTGAAAAAGTACAGCCCTTGGTACACTAACATTTTTTATTTAGTGTAATTGACTTAATTTATATAATTACTAGGCTCTGCTTCATTAAATAAAGAAAAACTAAAAAAACATCTTCGTATAATTAACGAGATCATTTAGTTGAAATACCATCGCAACAATAAAATCTTCAATAAGAGAACTTTATTTTTAACTTCTCGGAAACTTTAAAAGTGTTCACGAAGTAAACATAATTATTGAATAACTAAAGCAAACGAAATTGCTTGTATAGAATTTTATAGAAAAAAGATCTTTTATTGTCTTTTCAAGGAATGGCTTTTAATATCAATTACATCAGTAATTTTGTTCAACAGGATAGACAATTTTAAATTATTCATTCGCTTTTAATTAGCCTATTTCAAAAAATAGTAAATGATGTAATCCTAACTCTAACCCTGAATGGAATTTTAATTAAAAAACGATATTGCCTAATTAATGACGACGTTTAGTTAGGTGGTTATTACCAATAAGCAAGTTTTATTCTTAACTTTTTAAAATATCAAAGGAGTGCACGAAGAACATATTTTTATTATTTATCTATTATTAACTTTAATTTCGTTAAGTGAACAATACTACAATTTTTTCATATAATCATGTAAAAATACAAATAACACTAAAACATCGTAAGCGTGATAAAAACGTTTTTAATAACTTATATTTGTATATATATATATATATATATATATATATATATATATATATATATACATATATATATGCAAGGTGTTATAATCAGTCAGGGGCTCAAAAAAGGTAAAAAACATGCGTTAGGGTTAGGAATAAGGTAAATAATTATTGTTTATTTAAAGCAAATAAGTGTACTATTTTGTTAAAAAAACAAAACTTTATTTGTATTTTCATGATTTTGATTCCAATATATTCAATATTTTGAGAATTATTTCTTAGAGTATTGACATATTTAAAATATTCATTTGTTTTTGATTAGCCTCCTTCGAAAATTAAAAAATGATATTAAAAAAAAGCCATGAAAGAAATAAAAAAAATTAAATATAAGCATAGTATTCATTGAGTTATTGCTAAACATTATTTCACCCGGGTGAACACTATTTTAATAGATTTGCATTATATGATTTTAAAATGTTAAACACACTATTAGGCTTAACCTGTACTTTAATTATTACAAGGCCTGATTTTTTTAACGACTATTAAATTTTGTTAGTTTATACATTGTTGCTAATATTGCTTTTAACATATTTCAATTTTTAAAATAGTTTAAAGTATATTGCTTGATTGAATTGCTTTTAGTATTCATTGATGGAGTTCTACGATATCATGAATTTCAAATTAAGTTGTCTGAACTACATCATCAAGATTGGTTTTAAATATAACTCCTTAAATGTCAAACAGCGTATTGTAGAAGCAAATAGAAATGATTCTATAAATATATGAAAATAAGAAGACGAAGCATATGAAATGATAAAAACATGGTTCAATTTTGATGAAAATCCGACGTTTGAAAAGTTAAAACTTGCTATTTTAATTATTCCAAAAACCGAATAATTGAAGGAGGTGGGGGATCTTGCAAGTACACATTTCTTTTATTATTTTTTGTATTACATTAATTTTTTAGATAGTAGTTTGTGAGTCTTATCAGATGTTTTTTTTTTGTTCTTATTTTAACTTGTTCATAAAATTCTCTGCTTTCAGAAGTATTTGATTATGATAATAATGATGATGTTGGTTTTTGTTCTTATACATTTAATTATTTTGGATTTTTGTAAAATCACTATTAAGTTGGAAAGCTATATGTGCATTTTTGATAAGATATGTCTTTAAACGATTCTTCAAATTCACCAAATAACAAAAGATAAAGAAACTCTTCATTAAACAGTGGTAAATATACAATATGTACTATAATAACATGCTGATAATAAAGAGGTCAATCATGATCATAACAATCATGATCACTATCAAGTCGATGACCAATTTACTTATGGATGTGATGATGATTATGACGTAAAAGTAAATAAATAATTTGAGGATATATATTAAACAAATTAAGTATAACTACATATAAACAATAACGTTATCATAAATTAAACAAAGTAATGACATAATATAAACACAGAAACCTAAACTAAGAACTAATTTATAACTATCTGTAAAAAATTTTTAACTAACTTTAAAAATATTTGAATTTGAATATAATTAATCTTGATATATTATTTTCAAATGCTTGATTCTCATATTTATTTTTTAAGACATTATTGTTACAGCTGCTTTTATTTCAGATTATAAAACATTCAGATCATGATCATTAATAAAAAGGAATATATATGCAGTTAAAAAAAAACAATTGATTACTCTTTTTTAGTGATTATACTTTTTTTTTTAATTTATTTTTAATTGATTAAGGGAAGAAATAGTTTTAAAGTATTGCTAATTAACGTATTGTAGATCCGCTGATTGCGATTAAGAATCTAATAACAGAACAATTTGTTTTAGGATGAATAAGATTCTTATTTGAAAATTGTGATAAACAATTTATTTAATACAAACCATTCCATTTACAGTTTTTGAACTTTCAATATGAACGTTCAAATAATAAACAGCGAATTTTGAGTAACATTCCCTGCAAACCTTAACTTGATAGCTCTTAAACGTTCACTAAAAAAACACACAATGATAAAATTGAAGTTTTCCTTTTTTTTTAAGTTTTTATGTGTACAAATATATAAGTAAATATATATATATATATATATATATATATATATATATATATATATATATATATATATATATATACACACACACATACACATACACATATATGTATACATGTATACATATGCATATATATATATATATATATATATATATATTTATATAAAAATATATACATATAGTTGGGAATAATAATTTATCTCGGCTTCCTTTTAGTAAATATTTACAATCAAAATAAACATATCGTCCATATGTTTATACTATTTGCATAAATTTCATATACTATTATTTAATAAATTATTTCGTTAACAATGGTTATAATACATGGGCTAATACACAACCATCAAAACTTTAGATAATGCACAGTTTGCAAATCGAAACACTCGAATCAAATAATTGAATAAATTTTGTTTACTTATATTTTTAATTGTAAAACAAATTTGTACTTACGTTTTTATTATGTTATTATTACAAAAGTATTTGATGCTTTATTATAGTTTATTGTTATAAATCACTGCAAATAATTTTTCATAAAAATAATAATGAAATGTATATATTTTTTTCTATATTTATATAATTATGTATTTTTATAAAAAATTTCTCTAAGTAAAAAATAAAAAAATTATAACTATTTTTTAAATTTACAATTTAATTATTTTTGCTTTAATTTACGTTAGTGCAAAGAATGGTTAAGAATCTTTTTATTTAACTTTTAAATGTCCGCATTTATTAAACAACCTTTAGATGTAAGTCTCTACTTTATTTAAAAAGGGTAAGGCCTAATATTGTATTACAAAAACATTAGTAAAGATCAAAAATTCAAAATTATTTATTCCATATGTAATTTTAAGTAATCTTATTAGCATAGTTTATTGTTTATTTTAGTTGCGTTAAAGTTTTAGTTACTTATTTTTGTTTTTAGTTAAGTCATTTTTATTGTATTTATCATTAATATTTATGCAAAGGTTGACTTACTACTTCAACATTAAGTTTTTATTTTTTATTATATTACCAATAATTTAAAAAGTTACTTAATATACATTATTGTTTATAGAATTGAAATCTATTTTGACTGGATCTTTAATAGTACGATTTTTTTTTTATTTATGTTGTATTTCTTTCATTTCTACTTTTTCAATGTTAAACTTTAACTAGAACTAAAGCAAGCTCTATAAAATAGAGTTTTTTCAATATGTTGAAATAAAAAATAGTCCTCTATTTGAGTCCGTTAAAAATATATTGATGGAACATTTGAGATATTTAAAATATGTTGAAGGAAACATTTGGACTAGCTTGACTTTAGAGTCAATCATAGACTCAACCCTCGGAATTAGGGTCATTATTTGGCAATGCCGATCTAACTGCCAACCTTGAAGTGTTTGCGGTCGGCAAAAAGTCGCCGAACTCGTGTACATGTGTTATGGTCGAACCATTCTTTTACACTTTTTCTGCCGCACTCAAACAGATTGAGTTGGGCGAATAATAGCGGATCTTATTTTTTGTATCTCTGAGGCAGTATAGACTATTGCGACATAACTTCATAAAGTGAAAGCATCATTTTGAATTATATCTTGTTTTTAATTTGTTGAAATTTTTAGCTCTGTATTTCACCTTGGACTGAAAAAGCATAATTTTCTGCAAAGTTACCAATATTTATTATGGCTAATTGATCCATGTTCTGTTTTAGTTGTTCAAAGTACTATGATTAAGATTTGGCAGCGGAAGAATGAGCATGCAGCTTTATAAAACAAGATACTAACAGTCCTATTCATAATATCCGTAAAATATGTATCAATAAAAGTAGAGTTATCTTATTCTTATGTCAAACTCAACAATGTTGTACAATCTATTGTTTCCCATTTTGTATTGTTTTTTGCTTTAAGTTTATCTCAAAATCATCTTTATTGTTTTTAAAAAACTCCTACAAGTAAGTGGAAATGGCTTTTTTAACAGGAAAATCATCACACTGTTCAAGCATGCGTTCTTCCTTTTTTACTGAACAAAGAGTTTTTGAAAAAAGATCGTTATATGTTGTACCTATATTTATCGCACCCAATACGGATATGGTAGTTTGGTAATAAGAACAATTATAAATTGTATGTGTGTCATCTACACCCGGCAAAAGTCACTATTGCAGTCTAAATGAGGCATATTTTGAGTATTTTTATTGTATTTCTGGACTGTTCTTTCTCAATGATACCAGACTTGGTCGGGAAGGGAAAGCAGACGGTCTTGGTTATTGACCACGGTATCAATATTTAGTTACGAAAAAACGGCCTAATTATTTAGTCGTTTTGAGAATGTATATGTTCAATTAACAAAAATTTTTTGTTTTAAAACTTGAATTGTATGTGATTATGTCACCCTAAAATTGGTTTGTTTAGTATCCACTTTTTACTGAAAATCAATTACTATTACAGAATTTCATTACAAGATAAGCTTGTTTAACATCTACTATAAAATATACAGAATCTGCATTTCTTTTCAAAATATTCAGACTTCTTTTGTTGAGAATCCATAAAAAGTAAACATCAATTTATTACATTTTGTTCGATATCCGGATATTGAACAAACAAATACGTTATTTTAATGCGTGTTTAACTGCGGTTTAACTTCCAAGTCGCCGTTAGTTTTGCTCTGTTTAATATCCAGCTAAGACAATTACTGCGTCCGAAGAGGTCACGAGACAAGTTGTTTCATAAAAAGTTGTTGTCAGTTAGTCAACACTTATATTGGATAAATCTTTTGTAATTGAAAGTAATGATAAAATTATAAATGAAACTGAAACCATGAGTATGACAGAGGATATCTACAATATTAAACATTTGGAAAAAAGTAATACTACATCTACAGAGAAAAATGATGATAGTTTAAACAAATCTAAATCTTTGATTTTACCAACAAAAAGTAAAGGAAAAGAAACTACAACTGTATATAACTGTATGTAACTTTTGTAACTTACAAAACGAAAAAGGATCCTAAATAATTGGTTAAAAAAATATAAGAAAAATAAAAAGAGAGGGGAGAAAAGTATCTTGATAGTAAAGGACAACTACATCCTGCAAAAAAAGTTAAAGGAGACTGTAAACCAAAATGCAGTCTTGAATGCAGTGATTATTTTTCCCATGAAGAAAGAAATCAAACGATAAAACAATTTTATAACTTATTGGAGGAGAAAAAGCTTCATTATATAGTAGGTACACTACTAGGGGTTAACCGTTTCGAAAACGAATATAAAAAGAAACGAGCAGAAAATCACATGTGTGCAAGTATTATTTAGAACACAATGCACGTGTGCAATTTTTTGTGGGACAGTGAGCAATAGTCAACAACGTATATATTACTTTCAAAAAAAACTTAAAATCCAACATCTTCTATACCAAGATCACCACTCAAGAGTCGAAATGTCAAAAAGAGTAAATCGAACGAAAAATTAGAAATGGTTAGAAATTTCATTAAATCGTTTTCTGTTGTCAAGTCACATTACTGTCATGCCAAAAGCAATAAGCAATACTTAGATGGCTGTTTAACTTTAACAAAAATGTATGATCTGTAGAAGGTTACAGATGAAAATTCTGTAAAAGAAAACATTTTCAGAAAAGTCTTCTATAAGGAGTTTAATTTATCATTTTTTAAACCTAAGAAAAATAGATGTGATGAATGCGAAGAGTATAAAATTCTTGAACAACCATCAGAGGAAAGAAAGTATCAGCAAGAATTGCACATCCAAAGAAATATAGAAGGATTTGAGGAAAGAGCGAAGGACCGACAGATAATTAACAGTATAATAGTTGAAGTTTTAGATCTTGAAAATATTTTTAATCTGCCAAAAGCTAATGTATCAAGCTTTTATTATTTTAGTAAACTTAATGTTTACAATTTAACAGGTCCTTGTAATATAAACAAAAGGGTATACAACAGCATATGGTCGGAATACTTAAGCGGTAGATCTGGCATAGATATTGCTAGCGCAGTTGTAAAAATATTTAAAAATATAGTAAAAGACATTCCTCATATAAGTAAAATCATTCTGTGGTCGGACAGTTGAGTTCCATAAAATAAAAATTCAATAACGAGTTTAGCATTACTTAATATTTTAAAGTCAGAAGTCAGCAGCAGATTAAAATTATAGAGCTAAAATTTTCAGAGCCAGTAAACGGTAACTTACAAGAGATTGATGCAACACAAAGTGTTATACAGCGTTACACTAAAAATTTAGAAATATACAGTCCAATCAACCTGATTAGAGTATTAAAAAACATGTCTATAAAATCAAGAAATTTTAAAATCCTGCAGATAATTACCACTCATTTTCTGGAATAGCAAAGAACAGCAACCTCTTTAATTTCTAAAATTCCTTACACGAAAATGAAACAAATTGTGTACAATAAAAATGCAATTTGAAAAATGTCAAGTGCAGAACATTTTTAATGAAGACTTCAAATGTGTTAGAATTGGATATAGATAAAGTACAAGTAAAGCAATTATCTACTGAATTACTGCAATTGCAAAAAGTTTTCGCCTAAAAACTGAGCAATATTCACAATCAGAAAATAAAAATAGAGATTTAGCCAAAATGCTGAAGTATATTCTGCATGAAATTGGCAAACAATATTATGAATTGGTTTTAAAAACTAACAAAATCTTAAAACAAAATCAAAAAAAAAAGAAGAAGACTGCTTAGAAAAGACTCTCTGAAACCATAGTATTATAATAATAATACTACGGAATATTATAACTATAATATAGTTCTTTAAACTAGTGATAACCTATATGTTTGCCTAAAATAATTATTTTTGAGTTTATTTTTTTTATGATATTTCATTTTTTTAAATTGTTAAAGAAAACAAGATTATATATTTTTTGTGACTAGTGTTGCTTTGTTCATTATCCTGACATTTTGTTCAATATCCTATGAAACTATCAAAGATTTTGTACTAAGAGCAGTTCTGTTCACTGTCCAAATTAAATATGCTAATATCATCTTAATTTTCGGTAAACAAGATTTATATTTTGATTTATCAATAATTTCAAAGTAAAGATAGTAAATTATAAATATCTATACTAGCTCTAAATAAAATACGAGAGCTGTTATAACATACTCAACTTTAACCGCGTTTTACCAACAATTTGTAAATTGGTCTGTTGAACAAACCAATTCTTGGGTGACGATTTGTTAAGTTTTAAAATTTCTAGCATAAATTGTTTTAAGAATATATTATCAAACGAACTATTATTTTAAAACTATCGCTTATTCTTGAAGCCATATCTGCAAAGCCGTAAATCTTTTAAAATATTATTATTTGTTTACAAAAACTATTGTTTAAAATATATATTTTTTAAATTGTCAAAATTTTGAAAGTTTATTATTTATTAAGATTTTATTAGTATATTCTTGTTTTTTTATTTAAAAAGTATGTACTTTTTTTGTAAATCTAATTTTGGGTATCTCTGTTTTATTCTCATATAATCTTTTAAAGCACTTTTTACGATTTATTTTGTAAAAAAAAGACTTTCAACAATAATTGTGTTTTCAATGAAATTGTTAATAATCAAAGTTAATAAAACTAATTATGAAATAAACATACAAAAAGTTTCTTGTTACTAAACACAAACATGCATTCAAAGTATTTTGAGGATGAACAAGCACCGCGCATGAGATCCCGACAGAACATATATATATATATATATATATATATATATATATATATATATATATATATATATATATACACACATATATGTGAGCTCTCGAGTACTTAATAGAAAGTGGGTGGGGCGGATGTTCATTAATAAATTTTTAGAAAATTTTCTAATCCACCCTGAGTTCATTTACAACCCTCTCCCTCCTCCTGATTAATAATTTTTACTTGTTATTAACAAAAAATTATTTTCTCAAGACTTAAAAAACTTGAAATGAAATTCAGCCTCAAGAATTAAAAAACATACTGGTAACTGATAACTATTTTTATTCCAACATTTCTAGCTCTAGTAAAGTATGCTAATCTTATTTTTGTTTTTAACTACTTAAATAAAAAAGTATTATTTCTTATTACAAACTATATCACAGAAAGTAGATTATTACATACCTTCTCTACTAGAAATATACATAATGGAAAACTAAATGTACTTACTATAAAAATCCAGAAGTTATTGTTTATCGGTGCACCAGTGAATGGAACAGGAGCCTTGCATGCATTTTTAACGAGTCCAAAAAACTACATCTTAAAATATATTTACTCCAGCTTAAACAATATCAACTTATAAAAACTCTAGAAAACTTTTTTTTTGTGAATTTTAGATATTATCCTTACGATTAAAATAGTCTTTTAATTTTTTTATTCGTTGTTACTACAATTATCATCAGTAATTTTTATTTATATTTTTCTTTTTTATTATTATCGAAACCTGCAAATTATGACTTCCGCATATTTGTTTTAATGTATCTTCTATGTGCTTTAATCTATATATTTACGATCCATATGTTTTAATGTATGTTTTCGCATATTATTACTTATATTATGCTTAAAAATTGGTGTCACTTATTTGATCAGATTTCTTTATAAGTGACTACATCCTATATTATTATAAATCCTATACTTATTATAAATAATTTTATGCTTATAACCACCATTATAATATTAGTTGTTATAATTATTGTTTTATTGTAATTTTTGTAAACATGCCTATTATTACTCTTAATATAATATGTATTGCCTTTTTTTATCTTATTATATCTTATTTATCTTTTTTTATCTTATTATCTATATTATTATAATACATTATTATTAGTAGTAGTATTATTATTATTAGTATTATTATTAAAACTATTGTATAAATGATTTAAGAAAAATAAATAGCTTGTTGTTGGTTTTGTTGGAACCCTTTCCACTTTTATACTTATATCTTTTTTTTGTATATATATATATATATATATATATATATATATATATATATATATATATATATATATATATCAACTTTATCATTATCAAATTTAATTTTTGAAATTATTTAATACTATTTATATTGCAAAAACTCATTTAAAAAAACTATGAATTTCACATTGAAATTGGTGGTGGTTATTGTGATGGATCGTTTAAAATGTGTTTTCAAATTGTGAATGTTGGTTTGCAAAACGCTAAAAGAAACATTAATGTTTTTAGTGTTTCTAATAAAGAAAACAAACCATACTCTCTTGTGGGTCTGTCAAGCTTTACGCAACAAATTAATCAATTGCAGTCTTATCATAAAAGTAAGTTTTGTTTCATTATATTTATTTTAACGTAACATTAAAAGATAAATTTATTTCAATGTAATGTCAACTGAAAACTCTATTTTCAGTGAAAAAAAAAGTATTTATCTTTAGTTAGTACAAACCATTATGCTCACCATATGCAATTATTGGTGCAAAATGGTATAAAATAGATAATAAAATTGTGCAACGAACCATATTATAAAATTATTGTAGTTATATTTTATATCATTAAGTTTTATTTATGGTTTTTACATCATATTTACATTACTGTTCAAATTATTAAAATAATTGATAAAAATTTAAAAATTAAACTTTACTTCTACTTTTTGTCATTAAAATGCATTATAGTTAATTAGTATTATGATTAATATCATAACCCTAGGCCTACTCCTAACCCTGACGGATTACTAACTCTTTCTGGGACAATACTGTGAGATTTTAGTGCCTGCATATTAGATTTGTACTTTGAAAGTTTAAAAAATACGTCAGTAATGTTCTTAGTTATAAATATTTAATTTTTTCAAATATTTGCAATTAGGCACGGATTATTTTGCAAAGAGTTACCAGAAATGATTTGATTTGAGGTCCTACAACCAGACAATCAACTTCATGTACAAAATCAAAATAGTCTTCAGTGTTTAATTGATTGATTTATTTACTTTAGTAGCAATGGTGACAAAAAAAGATTTATCTCCCCGTAAAAAGGGTTAAATTAAAGCTTTCTTGAAGAATACAGAGCTTACTCAATGTCAGATAGCTTTAAAATGTGGTGTGACTCATAGCATCGTGTCGAGCATAAAAAAGAACATGCAGCATGGCTTAACTGGTATTCCAAAACGAAAAGGAAAATGCGGAAGAAAGAGAATATCATCACAATAAAATGATTGAGCTTTGGCGAGACTCTCTAAATATAACCGCAAGATGACATCACACAGATTGATGGTTGAAATGAACACTTTTGGTGTTCAGATGAGTTGCAGCACAGTGCGAAAAAGATTATTTAAAGCTGGTTTGAGGGCATTTGATGCTGGTTTGAGGGCATTTAATGATTATAATTGTTGTGATGAGATTTCGTATAATAAAAATTTTTCAAATTTTGCGATTTTACATAGGGAAACGATTGAGAACTAACAATTTTTTTGTTAACGCTCATTTCTTTATAATTAAAGTCCAATTTACCTTCAGAGTCTTCTGGGAAAAATACTTTTTGTTCTTTACTTGTAATCTGAGTTCTTAAGCGTGCTACCGAGCTGTTTCTTTTAAACAAAGCCAAATAACCATGTTGATTAGATGTTCCTTTATTTAATAAATCACTTATGGCATAATGCATTTTACCAGCATAAGGAAAATCACTTTTAAATGTTTTTTTAATTTCGCTCTTGTTATCAAAGGAAATAATGCATTTGTAACGTGATGCTAAGTTGTTCCAACATTTACTCGATTTAGAAGGAACCGAATGAAAGACTGTAATGGTACCCACTCCGAGATGTGATCCGCTAGAACACGCGCTAGTATACTGTTGACTTATTAATCAAAAAGCGATATTTGTCATCAAACAAGATTATAGTTTTTAATAATCAATGATCGCTGTTTTGAATGCCATATTTATCTTTTGAAAAAATAATAGCTCTTTGTATGACTGAATCTAAATTTTCTGGACTATTTACTGTGATTATGTCATAAGCTTCTAGATTATTTTTAGTAAAATTAATAATATCACGCCATGTTTTGTGTTGAGATTCACTAGGTTCTCTCATTTGTGTAACTAATAACATTTTTGCATTTAGAAATTTACCGTATTGTAATAATTCTGTCGCCATAGTAGATTTTCCACTATTAGTAGGACCTGTAATGATTGTATTTTCAGGATACACATCTTTGGTAGGTTTAAAAATATTAAATTTAACTTGAGAATTTGTTTATTAGTCTTTAATTTCAGGTTCACTTGTTTTTCCTTTTAAATAAAAACTATGAAAACCTTTTTTGTTTAATATTTCAATTATAGATCAATCATCTTTTTTTTCTAGAGATTTTTTCTATAGGTTTTCCTTCTTTATTTTCCGTTAAAAAAAAAAATAATAATTACAACTTTCTTTATATAAGTTTGTTTTTCTTTATAAAAAATTTACAAAAAACGGTTTAAAATGTTTTTTTTTTATATCCATTCTTGGTATATTATCCATAGCATAAAGCAATTGTTTCATTGTTCCATTATGATTCCATGTTTTTAACATTTGAAAACATTTTTCATTGGTTGAAACATAATCTTTTTCAATAGCAATGAGTTGACATTCGTCCATTTGTAGATATCTTCCACACGCTTTCCAATCTCGACCTAATTGTCTTCAGTAATTCGGGTAAAAATTCACTATCATAATATACAAAACTTAAATATTCAATTAACCATTTGGTACAACAAGTTAAAAATTCTTCAGGGATTAATTCACGTCAGGGTAAGGGGGTTAGGTTTAAGGTTAGCCATTTGAAGTGATTATAATTAAACGTTAAGTATAAAAATCATCTTCAGCGTTAGGGTTAGGGTCAGGGATATAATGAACTTCTCCTTCTGTATTTTCTACTAGATAAAATTTTTTTAAACCAAATTTTTAACGTATCTTCGAGTTGTTGGGTTGTTAATTTTTGATCAAAAAAAATATAACTCTAATTTTTTAATATCACATAATAAAGGTATCATAATTTCACGATTAAAACCTTGTCATTGTATTATAACGTTCTGATTCTTTTATAATGTTTTTTTCAATTTGAAGTAATGTTTGTATGTGTTCATCACTGCAAAATTTTTCCACAACAGGTAAGACTTTTAAATTGACTTCTCGTACAGCGTCAATCGATATTGGTCTCCAATTTCATTCATGATTCCATCATCAAAAACAAAATTTTTTTGTGTAAATTATTTTAAAAAATCAATGACATGGTCTCTTTTTTGACTTGTTTAAAATTAACACTCATTCTATTTTGTTCAATGGGTTGTTTTTCTTTGACCAATTGATAAGGTAATTCTCTAAATCTTTCAGCTGCAAAAGTATCAAAACCATTCGCAATTTGAAACTAATAATTTAGAATTAGGTACTCCTTTAGCTCTGTTTTATAATAATTTTCTTTCTCTTCACAACCGTTTATACTGTGAACACTATAACATTTGGGTCCCATTGCAAAAGCTTGAACTATGTAATGCGGTGGAGGTATTTCGTTTTGAAAATGATCCGTTTCTTTAGCATAAAGACCTGAATATAAATAATGAGATTTTTTATAATTAGTATAATCCATCCAATGTTGTCCAATTTAAGAAAAATAAATCCATTCTTCTACTTTATGTCAAAATCATTATCGTCTTTTTTTTTGTGTGTAATAAAAAAGCAACCAGAATCGGTATCTGTTACTACTAAATGTGTTTCGGCACTGTGATTTCGGAACACTTTACCTAATTCCCAACTAAAACGTCCAACGTTTAGTTTAGCATAAGATAAAATTTGTGAAGAACAATACGTAAAGATTTGTTAACTAATTTACATTTTTCACTAGTAGTTAAGATAAGAGCGTTTTTAAGAACTTTTGTTTTTAAAAGTTCAAAAACATCGTTCATTTCTTGATGATCTTTTCCATCGTGAAATAAAATACTTTAAGTTTTGACATCACTAATCAAATGTAAGAGTCTTTCTTCAAAATAATAATAAGCATAATTAAAATCAGGTGTCTCGTAATAATTTAAACATACTTTATTTTTAAAAACGTCGAATTTATATCTTTCTATTTCAACACCGATATATATTTGCTCGTTATATATTAAATTTTGAAAATGAAAAGGGATTATCAATTTTACATTTTCATCACTTTGTCGTTCTTGAACTAAAACGTTTCGCATATTTTGAAAATTTTCAATGTTTTGAAAAGCTTTTTCTTTGTTATTCATAAAAACAGTATTGAGTTATAGCGCAATTTGTTGACTTAATGTTCCATTAAGTCCGTTAATTTGCGATATACAAGAATTTGCGATATACTTTGTCACCTTTTTTAATAGCTTCTATTCTTTTTTCCATATTTTCTTTTACCATTTTTCGGGCTATTGGATAACGCCAAAGAGGTAAAACTTTAAAATTTTTTTAACAACACATCCACAACATTTCGTTAACCATATTAAATCTAAAAATTCACACGTTTCGTGTGAACTTAATTTCATTACTAATTTAAAGTTTTGTCTTTTTCTATATTATATTACCCATTTTTTTTCAAATATTGTTTAGATACAATTTCAGTAGGAGAATAATCTTGTAATGATATTATTTTTATTTCTAACATAGGTGAAAACCCTCTCACTTAATCTTGGTATTCTGGCTGAATGGTAATTTGACAATGAACTAAAGCGGTTGTTGAAAAACCGTTCAAATTAACACGATGATATTTCTTAATAACGTCGTCTAAAGTTATGCATTCCATATCAAAAGAATATTTCATATGAAAAGGTAAAGGTTTTAATTGAGCTCCACCAAATTGTCCCTTTTCATCCATAAAAAATAAACAACCTCTTAATATGTCGTTATTTAATTCAAGTTCTTTTATTTTTGGTTCATAATAATCTGTATCAATAGCGTATTTTTGTCTACCATTGGTCGACATACCACCTCGAATACTTTTTTCAATCATTTTTTGATGCTCATCTGTTAGAGGATATTGAATTTGAATTAAACTTTTGGTAGAATTTAATTCACTTGTATAACTAAAAATACTGACATGGTTGATGATATGAAATTAAAATAAATAAATCTATATAAATAAAACTAAAATTAAAATGTAAATAAATCTATAAATAAAACTAAAAATAATCATGAGCTAAACCATATCTTTGTCCTGAAAAATGGTCATGGTCAATGACTAGATAGTCTTCAAAAGAATTGAATAATGTATGCCATTCCTTTAAAAGTTCTTGTCTATTTTTTTTATTTTGAATAATGTCTTTCTATAATTGTTTTTTTTTTTGAAATTTTTTATTAAATGATAACAACATGCAATGAAACCATAAGTTATGTAAAGGGTTGTTGAAATTTGTTCATAAGATACAAAAAAGTAATAGGATCATTTATTTTACCGTATTGATATTGACAAGGTATTGTTACTTCTTTGACACATTTTCGGAATATTTTTATTAAAAAATAATGATCTTCTAACAATTCAATTGAATCATTTTCAAACCATATTTGTAATTGTTTTTCAGTCATGAAAAGTGATGCAAATTTTTTCATAAAATAAACAAGCTTTTTAGTGTTTATTCTTACATAATCACTTAATAAACCATTTGTAGCATACATGTATTCAAGTTTTTCCCACCCTCTACAACAGATATAATACAAACTCGAAACATTAAATAAATCTTGTTTTATTTTTTCAGAATTGATTTTAAGTAAATAATTTTGTACATTAGGGCTTAACATGAACAATTCCAATTGACTCACTCTTAAAATCATACTGACTGCTTGAATTTGTTTATCATCGTAATCACGAAATTTATTATGATTTAACTTTTCTATTTCTTGGGGAGTAGAAGAAGAAAATTTATTTTTATAAATATCAGACCAACGAATTTTATCTGCAGGATATCTACAAATGGTGCATGAAATATTTTCTTCTACTCATATTAAACTTTTTTCTTCTGTTGTTATATTTAAATTTTCAAAACAAGGTAAACATATTTCATAAGCAAAACGAACCAAAGTGTCTGCTAAAGCAGTCAAATCATAAACTCTTAACTTCATTTTAAGTATTTCTATATTTTCATTACTTTGATTTAATTTTCCCCATAAAATATGTGTTTTGTGAAGTAAAGAAACTCCAGGTTGAAAATATTCTGGTAAATTGGTTAAAGGATTTTTTTCTAAATTATCAATTGCATTTTCATAATAAAAATCCATTGTGTAACAGTTTATCCTTGTTCATCCAAACCAAAACATTCTATAGCTAATTTTTCATTGATACATTGAATATGACATACTATGCAAATTCAGAAAACGGTTTTACTTTTAAAGTAGCATTTGATTCTGATTTTGTAATAATAGTTTCACAATCAAAAGAAATGAGAAAAGGAAATATATTAGCGAGGAAATCTGCTAGCGCTTATAAACGATTTTTGTGGATTATAATGAGTAATGTTATCTCCATACGTAAATATATGAGGTTTATAATAACCTTCACATTGATGATCATCACTAGTAAATTTTTGTCCACATCCAAAACATTGAAAAAGTGTACGCGAGCGCGATGAAAAAGAATGTATGATAGAAAATTTTTTATTCAAAATGCTTACAGCGTGAAAATAATTGTTTTTTAAAAATACATATTTTTGTAGTGTTAATAGTTTTTCTACGTTCGTTAGATTTATTTCTTTCTTCCTCGTTAATAGAAACTCTTTGAGAATCTTGATCTTCTTTAGTAATGTTTGCACTACTTGCTACTTTTAATACTATACACTACTTGCTACTTTCAGCAACACTACTTGCTACTTTTAATAATTCACTAATGCTGCTTTAAAAATGTGATTTTAATTTAGAACGTAATAAACGACGTTTTTTATTATTTTTATTGATTGAAAAAATTTTAATATTGACACGAACAAAAGTGTTTTCATAAGCAAAAGTTTGACATAAATCTTATAAAGTTTGAAAAGACATGTTGTTAGATTTTTCTTTTAATTCTTTTAAAGTATTATTCCAAGCTATAATATTCTTTTCTTCTTGATTTTCAAAGAGGAGTTGTAAAACATTTTCTTTTGATTGTAAATTGACATTATTTTTTTCCAAAACTTTTTGATTCCATTTTTTAATAGTGCAAACATTCTATTCTCGAGCTCGAACAAAGATATCTCGATTCTCGAACGAAGATATAAGAAAAGCAGAATAAAAGCATAAACCAGGTTTAAACAAAATATCGTAATCCAGAAACATTTTTCTTTCTTGTTCATAAGACAAAACTGTATAAGAAAGACCTTTTTCTGATTTTTTCATTGTGTTAAATAATGAGGTCTACACCATTCTCCAAACCACTCGTCTACATTAACTTCTTTGACGTTTTTTTTGTTCTTTTTAGTATAAAATTTTCCTATAACATTTTTTATAACGTTTTTGATCTCCATTTTTTTTGTAGTAACCATTCCTCGTTATTTTTAAGTTTTTTACGTCTCTTTTGATTTTTATTTCTTTTTTTATTGTAACCATTCCTCGATATTTTTAAGTTTTTCATAACTCTTTTTGTCTTTTATTCCTTTTTTGATTTCATCTTCAGTCATCTATTTTTCTTTTATATCCCGACAATTCGTAATTTCGTTATTTCATCATTGATCTTCCAGTTTAATTACTTAGAGACTTGACTTTAAAAATACATAACCGTATCAGTTTCCAATCACTATCGTCTTTTAAAATGTTAAAAACACTTCTAAGGTTGCTATCTTTATTAAAACGTAAATTCGCTGGTTAAGGTTTTATAAAATAAACAGGAGAATCGTAACAAAGTTTCATTATTTTACAATCAATAGAAGATGGTTATTATACAATAACCATCTTCTATTGATTTTGCACATAAAGTAACAATGTTTTAAGCAATTAAAATTTTTTGAAACAAATCATCAAAAGTACTTGCAATTTTCATTTTCACTTCAAATCCTTCTAAAGTTTTTTGTTCCACATGATAAACAATTTCATCTGGACTTTGAATTTCTGTGTTGAGTTTTAATTCTACAACTACATCTTCATCTTTATAATGATCTTTGATATAATAAAAATAATCTCTAAACACTGTTGTTACTAAATTTGCTTTCCTCAGTTTTATACTTGAAATTCATTTTTTACTAAAAAATTAAATATATTTTTTATATAATCCTTTTACTTCATTTTTATCTTCAATAATAGTTATATTTTTAAATATTTTTCGTAATTCTGTTTTATTTTAATGAATAATATAAAGATCATTAATATTACAAACTCGTGATAAAGATACATAATAAAGTGAGTTAATAAAGGCGTTAGAATTAAAATTAAGAACGACTTTGTTCATTGTACTTCCTTGAGCTTTATGAACTGTAAAAAAAAAGCTAATCGTAAAGGTAAACCCATTCTTGAAGAAACAACAGTATGAGAACAATCTAAAATATCTTCTTTTACCGCTTCAATTTTTACTTCTTTTCCGTTCATAATGACCCAAACAGCATTATTTTTTATTAAAGTGACTATACCAACCGTGCCGTTACACAGTCCTTCTTCTACATTGATAATTCTAAACAAGATAACAACGGCATTAATTTTAAGATGAATAGCTAAAGGAATTTGAAATGTAAAATGAATGTTTGCAGTCTCAATAATATCTTTAGAATGAAACGAACGTCCTTCATATTTTATTTCGTTCATTTTAATAGCATTTTATAATCTATTTCTGCGATTTTAAAAAATATTCTTGTATATTTGACATTGATATTTTCATCTTTATCAAAATGACCAGTCATTAAATAATCAATAGTTTGATCTGATACTTTACCAAAACGTATTTCATTTAAAGCTTTAAAACATTTTGCATCTTCTTTTTGTCTAAAACATTCTGTTAAAACAAGAACATTAGTCATATATTGTTGCCATTTTAATGATTTAAAAACAAAAGCTCCTTTGACTGGTGATAATTGAAGAAAATCTCCACAAGCAATAATTTGTATACCTCTAAAAAGTTTGAATTTCATCAATAATTAAAACATCAGTTTCTAACCAGCGTTTTTTAACATCAGGATGCATATGTTGTATATAATAATCTAAACCTTTTCTTCTATTTCTATACCTGCAAAAGTGTGTATGGCATACCATTTGAAAAATGAGTTGATATCAAGACTAATCTTCAAGAAGTTTAGTCTTGATATCAACAACTGAAAGTGTTTCTGAAGTTAGTTTGAGTTTGTTAGCAACTTTTAATAATATTTCACCACAATTTTTTCCATTTTATTTATGTAATAATCTAATGTAGTAATAAAAAAACATAAACAAAGCAAAAAAAAAATTATTTTTAAATAATAGACACATTTATTATATGACTAAGCAAAATTAAAAAATCATGTTTCAATTTATCTTTTAATCTTGAAAGTTTTTCATTTTTGCTTCCAAATTAAACTCTTTCATTTTTTCTTTATGAAATTCGGGATAATTTTCTTTTAAATATGAAATCATGCATCATCTTTTTCTTTTTCTACCAATTTTTAAGTTTATCAACAGTTTTATTAGTTTTAATAATCATATTCATAATCGCTTTCATAAAAACATTCAGGGTTTCAATTCCATCTTTAAAACGATCAATTTGCGCATTTGTTCTATTAATTCGTTTAATTTACCAAAAGCATGATTCACTTGATCTCGATGAAGATCATATTTAACAAAATCTTTTAATGTTTCTAATTGTTCATCGATATCAGGATAATCATGAATGAGTTTTGTCCATACACCTCTATAACCCATAATTAGTTTACTAAATACAAAAAAATTTATAAATTTACAATAAAATAAAAATAAATTCATTTTTTAAAATTTTTTTCAAATTTAAACGTTCTTTATTTTAGGTCATGTAAAGAAACTTTTAATTCTTTTTAAATTCTGGATAATGAGAATTTAAAAAGAAAGCCTTTGCATCATCTCTTTTACTATATTTTTCTTTTTCTTCATTAACAAATCATTTCATCTTCTTCAATAGCAATATTAGACATGATAATCATGTGTGAAATTAATTTAATCAAAAGATTTCGAGTACACATTCGATCTTTAAATTTATCACCAACATTTTCAATAATCATCTTTTTTACTTTATCAATCACAGTCAAGATTCCTTCTTGCTCTTCGTCTAACTGTATAAATTGACGCAAAGTAAATAATCTCATTAAAAACGAATATATACGCTTCTATTTCGTGCGGGTTATATGAATTTATACTGAATATAAATAAATCTTTCATATTATTATAAATGCTTTGTAGATTATCAGAGTAAGAGTAAAGCGTAACAATAAAACTGTATATTTTCCTCGATCTTTTATACTGTGCAGCGTTCATTTTTCAAATAATATCCCAGCATGCTTCTCTTTTAGTTTCCATATATTAATTGTCTAAAAACAAAATTACATTACAATTTCAATTTAAAATTTTTGCACATCATTCATAATAAAAATTAAATTTTTTTGAAAATTTTTCTATATTCTCAAACATCTCTGCTTTTTCTTCAAAATTTTGATCTTCAATTAAATTTTCATCCTCTTCATCATTTTTAATTAACTTTTCTTCATCGTCGCTGTCTTGATTTTTCATTTTTTCTACAAGTATTAATTTTTTCATATTTTTTCGTTCTTCTTTCATTTGTAAACCTTGTAAAAATTTTTAAATATCATTTAATCTTTTGTTTGCTTTTGTAATTAAACCAAGCAACATTTTTAAAAAGGCATTTAAACCTGATTTGTTAACAATAAAAAAATGTTTTTCTTTTTTTCTTTAAAATGCAAACAAATATCTCTCGACATATCAAATATGGCTTCTAAAGTTTCTATATCATCATCGCAACCAGTCATATTTACTTTTCTAAAATCATGTTCCAAAAATTTATAAATATTTTTAAGTGAATGTTTTACATTTTTTTACTAAAAAAATTACGAAAAATTAATTTTCACATTTATTCAAAAAAACCGTAATTGATATCTTCTTTACCTTGTAGATTAACATAACCAATATCTTCTTTAATTATACCTGTTGTAAAAGGCTTAAAATAGAATATATAAACCATACATATAATATATCCATTTTATATTAGTTTACTAAAAAAAAATAACAAATTATTTTTCACATTTACCTTAGCCAGATTGTATCGCATGTTGTATAAGACATAGCAATACATAATCCAGAATATAATACAAAAACATTATAAGAAATATTCCATATTTATAAATTTTATTAAATTCAAGTCAAGGAGTAAAATGGAAGCAACTGATTTTGAAGTCGATTATTTCAACGATAATAACTATTTAAACTTTGCAGATTTAGCAGCTGCTACTTTATGGCAAATTGAACTTAAAGAAGAAAAAAATGTTGAAGAGAAACAATACTCCACAATACCACTTAAACCTATAGCTCAATTTAATTTAATTAAATTAATAATAAAAATTTAAATTAATAAATTTAAAAAAGAATTGATTTATAATCCCAAGAACGAAGGATGCGAAATTCTTTTTCCTTGGAAATATAGAGATGTGTGATCAAAATAAAACCAACTATCTATTTAGAGCTGAAATTAAATTAAATAAAGATGATGCAAAATTCAAAATTACTAAAGGAGAAAGAACTTTTAATGCCATTCTCAAATTGAATCATAATAAAATCACCAAAAAAGTTTTGGAATCTTTGTTATCAGGATTGGAAAATATTCAAAACAAAGCATATCATTATTTTGCATACGCTATCAGTGGAATATTAAAAAACATCTTTTTTAATGGTTTTAATATTCGCTTATTAAAATAACACGCAAAAAACAAAGACAAAAATGGGATCATTTTATTAAAAAATTTAAAATGTATTATAGAACAACAAAAAAAAAGTCAAGATAAATGCTTTTCATTGAAAATTATATTCAAATTATCTTTAAAATATTATTTTTGTTTCTTTACATAACCAACAGGTGCGAATGTGACGAATTAAAGAAAAATTGTAAAATATTAGAACACCAGTATCCTTCATGTTTGCAAAAACCGTATTTTTTATATAACAACAAACTTTTGCATAATGGATATTATACCATCTACACGTTTGTACCTATTTATACCTATTTTATAAAAGAAAAAGTGAAAATAGAAGACGATAAAGTTTTTATTCATATATCTTTTGAACGTTGCTATTTTCATGAAAAAGGTTAAATAGAAATGTTTCCTACAGCTCAATGATTTTATTTTTTTAAAAGAAACTTTAACATATTAATGATTTCGTATAGAAGTTTTTACAAAGTTTGTAATTACGAAAACGATAAAGAAGTATCCAGTCAACCTATTCACAAAAGCTGTAATTTTACCAAATATTATGTTACCGAAAACGAAGGATTATAAACAAGACAATTTTTATATTTTTTTTCTAAATCAAAAAGTTGAGATTTTTTATTCTAAATATATTATCAAAACACTCGCACTTGTTTTTTTTTTTTAAAAGATAGGTACACTGTATGTTTTTTTTAATAAGCAAAATAAAGTTTGCATATTTTTCCACACAAAGCTCTGTATACTTTTGTACACCGCCTTTATTTACAAATTCATTAACAAAGTCTTCTAAAAACAAAGAAAACATTAAAGTTTCGTGTTTTGAGCAATGCTCATAACTATCCTCTTTTGTAAGTTTATGTTGGAAATGTTTCATACATAAAAAAAAAAAAATAATTTGATTTCTTTGTTATTATGATCAACAGAAGTCCAAACGAAATAATATACCGATTCACTCACTCGTCTTAATTGTCGATTTTGTTTATTGTTTATATACTTGCTTATTGTTTTTCGATAACATAATAGACCTTTTCTACAATCTCGATGCTTTAATTTTTTTAAATTTTTCAGCGTCTTATAGTTCTTAACTCTAAATTATAGGGATCTGTTATAGGGGTAATTTTCATCAAAAGATTATATGATAATCTTTTGATGAAAGATTGTATAATAATATATATAAGAATAAAATTATAGGGGTCATTTTCATCAAAAGAAGTCCTATCAAAAAAAATCAAAATAAGCATCTCTATAAAAAGGCTATTACCATCTACTGTATACTTAAGAAGTTTAGTTTTATAATTTGGAAATAAATTACATTTTACTACTGAAAAATAAAAATAAGTCAGTTAGACGCATGTCACTTTTTCACTTGATTTTTTTTTTATATCTTTTTTAACAAGATAAAAAACATTGTGTCACCCTGACACTACCTTACTTATTCTATCTTTAGTTTCTCTTAGCAGGCCTCTTACTTATCTTTTACTTAACTTAACCCTTACTAACTTACTTAACCCTTAACCTTTATTTAACTTACTACATTTTTTCAATTAAAAATTTTTTACTTAATCTTTTTTAATAAGCACGATTAAAACTTTCTTAATTTAACTAGCATGAAACAGCACTTTTTTTTTATTGAATAGAGTTACATCACTTTGTCTTTTATACAAACTAATCTGTAGGGAATAACTTTTCTACATAAAAAGCGTGTTTTTTGCTGTAAAAAACAAAATGGCGAGAACAAAAATTGTCAAAGGAAAAAAATGGAAGGAAACAAAAATGAAATCGACGACTTGGAATTTTCACCTCTCGATATCACAACGCCTGAAATCATCATCATTGAAGATACGAGCGTCTCTCTAATGTAGGGAAACTTTATGATGAAAAAAACGTAGACAACAAAAAAACCGATGAAAAAGCATCACTGTTGTTTTTATATATTTATATTTCTTTTTAAAAAAGACATGTTCTACAAGTTTTTTATACTCTTTTAGATAAAAAAAAGAAAGAATAGAAACCGTAAAAATTGCGACGTTAAAAGAATAGAAAAATATTTTTATAACATCGCGTGTATACACCCAACGTTTTATTTTTTTAACCACTCTTCCTAGCTTACGGTTTGTTTTATTATCTTTACGGTTTGTATTATTATCTTTATATAACTTATCTGTTCTACGTAAACAGGATGATATTCTTTTACAATTACTAGGTAAATACTCGCTTGCAGTTTGAGATGATGTTGAACTATATTTTAAAGCAGTTTGTGTTTGAATTGATTTTTTTTGTCCTAGGAACCGTTGTTTTCGTACGTGCCATATTTATTGATCTAGGAGTATATCTTATTTTAGGTACTTTTTAAAAAATAACATTTTTATTTAAAGTTCATATATATTTTTACTATAGTACAAACACAACATGTTTATATATAAAATAACCAACTTAAAAATATTATTTTTCCCGATAATAATAATTAAAAAAATGCGTTACATTATCATTAATAAAAATATGAACTCCTGAGTGACGCCTTCTATAATAATTTCTATATTATGCAAAATGGAAAATAAATACCAATAAAACAAGTACCACCATACAATCCTCAAAAAGGTAAAATTTTTTTTACGCTTTAGCATAAAAAACAATAAAATTAAAAAATATTTTTATAAAAATATTTTTTTCTTATAGATATAGAATTAGAAAAACTAAACTGTTTTCTAGATAAAGTCGTAGAACGACACGAAATAACAGAAAATAGGGAAATAGGACCTTCTCATTGGGATTATTCCCCACGTAAGTCACTTTAAATTAATTACTTGTATTTTTTATTAAAGATAATACATTTTTTAATTCTATTTTTTTTAATTGTATTTTTAAAGCAAGTTGTATATATTGTATTAAAAAATAAATTTGTTAGTCGTTTTTTTTATTTTTTATTTTTTTTAATATATAAATATTATATATGGTTTTTTGAATAGAAAAAAAAATGAACATAAAACAATTAATAAACAATGTGCCTATACAACTTGAAAACCATTGGCAATAACTGGCCATTTTTATAAATAGTAAGAGGGAAGATGTCAAAGCTCTTGATTTTAAATATGTTAGACAGTGTGACAAAATCAAAAAAATTTTAGCGTTACAGTTGTTGCAAAATGTTTCAAAAAAAGAGAGCTTTGAAACGACTATTTTATATTATATCACACGTTGGCAAGATTATGAAAATAATAAAGAATTTTTACATATTTTATATAACACGAAATTATTAGTAGAAAATTATATTGTAAAACATTATTAAACTGTAATTTTTTTTAGCATAATGGAATACTTCACAAATAAAAATAACAGAGCGTTTTCAATATCGATGGCGAACACTGGCAGAATATCTAGATTTTAAAAAATACGAAACTCAAACTATCGAACAAGAACATAAAAATGTAAATAATAAAATGGTTAAGGTTTTATCTTTATTATTTCAAAAGAAGTATTCAGAAAATGATGCGATAAAAGCTTTACACGATGCATTTTGGTGCTGGTCGCTAGATGGATCAACAAAGAAATAATGGAAATTTTAAGAAACTTTATTTTACAATAGTCTTTTTTTTATTTATTAATTTTTTTTTTTGAATTTGTATTTGTAATTTCTTTTTTCAGCTAACAAATATATTAAAAAAAAAAAATTAAGCAATATATTAAAGGCTGTGGTTGATAAGAATATATATATTTTTTTGATTTAAAATTTTTTTATACAAAATATTTTCTTTATAGTTATGGAGAACATATTAATAAATTCAGCTATGGAGAACATATTAATGTGATGTTATGGATCAAAATGAATGCAATATTATGAATCAAAGTGATAAAATTTAATATGATGACGGAATTGAATTTGAATATAATGGAATCGTATATATACCCATGGATTATGATAACAATTAACTAACGAAATAGATAAAACTACAGACAATAATGTAGAACAATATATAAATGAAATTTTAAACAACATGTCTGATTTACTTGATTTATAAAATTCTATTGATTTGTTAGAAAATAATTAAATATATTACTTTTTTAGTTAGATGTTATATTATGTTATATATGATAAATCTTATAAATGTTATAATTGTTATATCATGTTTCCTTTTTTTTTAGATAACTAAAATAATGACCGAAGTAACAATAAATTATGAAGAGATCTCTCAATTCCGGTTTAGCTTGCTTCTGATTTAATGATAAGATTTTTTTTTAGTTAATTAAAATAATGTATGAAGATATGTATCCAGGTTTTGGAGACATGTTAAATTATGAAATAAACGATAATGAAATCGAAGATATAACTTTTAAAGAATAACATTTACAATAATAAAATAGAGAATGATAACATTGAAAATGAAATAGACAATTTTTTTTATTACTTTCCATTTATTTATATTTTTTATTTTTAAATTTTGTAAATAACCATTGTATATTTTAGCAAGTAATAAAAAATGGCTCACCGTATGGATTTCTTGAATATTTTGCAGAATTTGAATTAGGATAAATAATATCAATTAATATGTGCTATCGATCATGTAGACGAAACAATAATAGATATTCAAGAACGACGAAATACTATGGATGCTAAAGAATTTGAACAAAAATTTAAGTTTATTTACGATGAAACTATAAAAATAAAAGAACTAACCCTAACCCAAGCAAAATATAAAGAAGAAATAAATGAAGCTACAAAAAAATAGATTTGACTTTGACAGAAATAAAAAAATCTTAAATTTTTAAATGGTTAATTTTTTTGTATAAGACTTGTTATTTTTTTTATTTCTTTGAATCATTATATATAAATATATCTTTTGTGTTTTTTAGCAACTAATAAAAAATTTCTAACAAGTATCCTTGCTGTTTTTGTGCTTTACCTTTTTACTATGGAAAAAATGATTGTACACCAGCAAAAATGTGTTTCTAATAAGTTTGACTATGAATGCTTTGTATGTAAGAAAAAAGAAAAAGATCTTCTAGAAGATAAATATAATTATGATTTTGATGTGGAAGTTAAGAAAAAAATGTTTTTTTTTGCAACAAGCCTACTTATAAAAAAGACCATGAAGAACACAGTGCGATATGCTTTAAACACTTTAAAGAAACACAAAACCAAATTTTTAACACTATAAAGAAACACAAACCAAAACTTTAAACACTTTAAAGAAACACAAACCAAAAGAAATGTTTAAATCATTTGAATCTATCCACCAACACTTGCATGCTTACGATAAAAAATATAAACGAAAAAATAAATATCTTGGCTAAACAACTAGAAGATAACAACGAATTAAAACAAGTGAATAATGAAATAATAAAATTACATCAAATAATAAAACAAAATAACGAGTTGAAAAAAGGATTTTATAAAAAAATTGGGATTTAAAACGAAAGAAAGGGTAAAACACAGTATCCGTTTAAAGATCTTCAAATTATAAAATTAGATCAAATGGATCTGCGAATATTATCCAACGAACCTTACTATGCTAGTCCGATTTATACTCCTGAAGGCTATCTATATCGTATTAAAATTCATGGTTATGAAGAGAAAGAAAATTTTATGTCAATCTATTTTTAATTGATACAAACTGAATATGATCATGCTTTAAAATGGCCATTTACTAAAAAAATTACTTGTAGTTTAAGAAATAACGAAAAGTATTATTCTCATACTATTTCGTTAGAAAACGATATTAAATATTCTACTTGTGGTACTAGAACTTTTGATAAACCTAAAGAATTATAAGGCATCATAATTATTAATTATAATAATTATGAGGCATTATAATTATTATAATTATAATAATTATAATTTAAAAAAAAATTACCTCCTTTATGCTCTCCTGAAAGAAAACTTTATCCTAGCGAAGTGGTTTACGTTAAACAAGAAGAACTCTATAATTTTTATAATCACTAAAATTTTTTATATATTTTTGTTATATATATTTTAATTTGTTTATTTTTTAGATAACAGAAATTGATTGCTTTTATAAATTATTTGAAAATTATATTGAATGCTCTATTGAACAATTTTATTTTGTATTATATCAACCTTTTATACATGTTAATGATATTTTTTTATAGTTATAGCTAAAATAATGAAATATAATAAAAAAATTATGCATATATCAACAGAAAAAAACAAAAACAAAAAAAAAAAAGGTAGTAAGAGGTATATTTTTGTCATATTTTTTCTCTTTATATTACTTTTACATCAAAATTTAAATTAAAAAATTTTTATTCATTAGAAATGGCTTTATATTTCAACCGAATAAACAAATCTATTCATCTGAACAAACGATACTTTTGTATCAATAAATGCGGACGTTGTGCAGCGTGTTCGTTATTAAAAAATAATAAATTTGGTATTTTTTTATACAGAATATATTTTTAATATTAATATATTTTTTAATATTAGTATATTTGATTAATATCGGTATAAATCGCATGTAGTATTTTTTTTATTGCTATTTTATAATAACAATTTGTTTAGAAATAAGAGCATAAGTAATATAATGTCTGGAAATTGTCTTTGTACTAAAAACTTCGAGCTTACAGTCCAAGAAGCATTATTTGTAATGGAACACGCAAAATTATATCAAAGGACATTTGTAGAAGAAGCAGTTATTTATAATCATTTTAACGAGTTGGGAAAACAACTAGATCATTTTAGAAAGTTTATAGACGTAAAATTAGAATATTCAAACTTTCGATAATATCTAAAAAGTAAAGATAATCGAAAGAACAATACTTTTTTGCAAATTTTTTTAAAAGATTACATTTCAATTTTCTTTTTTTACCTTGTCGATTTTTTTTGACGTTAACGGGAGGCGTAGGCAATAAATAAATATAATAACATAGTTTTTAATTTAAGATTTTCCATAACTAATTTTTCAAAGAACGTGACGTAGGTGGTTTTTTTAACGTTATCGATCAATCGGGCGGTTGGGAATCAAAAATGCAAGATTCATATATAACCATGTAATAAGTGTGAAAAGCTTTATAATATTTTCGTTCAATACTTAATACAATATACTTAATACAAATTCGTTTAATGCTTAATACAATAACGAATGATTCATTAAAAAAATTTATGCGTGTTTGAATACAGCTCGAAGATTTACTCTTTAACTATACAATATAAACTATAAAACTCCTTTAACTATACAATAGTATTCCTAAATACTACATAAAATGTCCTTTATTAAAAACATTAAAAAAATTAACAAAAACATGAAAGATGTTAAACTCATTTTTTGATGCTGTCAAATCTATATAAGGCTTTTGTTTTAAATAAAATTTATTTAAACTCCAAAGAGCGCTGGATACCATCATAGAATGTTTTGTTAAACATTACCACAACAAAGCAAAATAAATGCAAGAGATGTAAACCAATCTACAGAAAGTTCAATTTAGCATCTTAAGTCTTCAATCAAATATACTTCATTAAAATAGTACAAGAATTGAAGATGTAAGAGTATGCTAAAAGTAATGGTTAACTCAAAACTAAAGGGTAAAAATTAAAATAGTATATTTTATTTTTTACCTGGTGAACTCTTCAATGTTATTATGTATAATTATTTTTATATTATCATCAAAATAATAAACTTTAATGAAAAAATATATAACATATCCAAGCAAACCATTTTTGTATAAGAGATTTCTTTTAAAATTCAAGAGATTCTGAAGTATTTGAAGGTATAAATTTGAACTAGGCTTCTGGTTATATTAATGGATTTATACAATGACCATTAAATTTTTTAAATCAATGTATATTTTGACTCATCAATATAATAGAAAAGTTTAATAGAGTAGTTTTTGATTTTAATATATATTTCTTTTTATAACAATTTTTTTTTGTTAATAAAGTTATGATGCATTTCTTAAACCGAATTAGTAGCTACCTTTTAAAGTTTTTAAACGTATTTTTCAGGTTACCTAAATTTCAGCTTTGACCTATTTTATTGACAGACTTATACAATGACCACTTAATTTAGCAAATTAATGCAAATCTTGATTCATCAATTTAATAGAGTTAATTAAATTTAATGGAGTTTTTGGTATTAAAATAAATAATCTTTTTTTTAAATACATTTTATTTATCACAATACTATGCTATGAATGGTAAATTCTCATTAAGATTATGTTAAATTACTTTTAAAATGTAAATATAGCTCATTTCCTAAGATTTTAAAAATATAATTAGTAAAACTAATATTATAGACTATAAAAAAAAGAATATGAAAAATAATAAAATATATTAACGTACGCCGAAAATATGTCAAGAATTATCATATTTTAAAAATTTTAAGTTTTTTAAAATTTTTGTCGAAATTAAAAAGAAATCATCCAGACCATGAGTTATGAACATTAAAGTTTCTAAACAACAAACAAGTATTATGAAAAAATAATATTTAATATATGGATTAACTCTGTTCAGTAGTGAGCAGTTTTATATTTACTTAAGGTATAAAAATAAGTTATAACTATTTCATTTTCATTTTATCTTTATTATAAAACAGATAATAAATTATTTTAAAAACAAATCAGATTATAAATTTTTTTATAAATAAATCAAGTTATGATAGATTTAATAATTTAAATCAGTTGCTACTTTTTAAAGATTTTTCACGTATAAAATTATTTTCGGTCTATGTTACATATACAGAATTAATGACCATTTAATTTAGTAAATCAATGCCAATCTTGACTCATTATTTTAACAGAGAGCTTTAGATTTTAAATTTTTATATAATAAAAAATTTCATTTTTAAATAAAGTTATGATGTATTTCATAATCCTATCAGTTGCTACTTTAATATTGACATTTTAACCTTGTTTTTTTTTATAACTTAACACAAGGAGTGTTTTTACTTTTTGAAGTGCTTTCTTTAAGTACTTTCTTTAAGTTCTTTTAGTTCATTTAGTTCTTTTAGTTTTCTTTAAGTTCTTTCTTTAAGTTCTTTTAAGTACTTTTTGAAGTGCTTTCTTTAAGAAGTTTAGTGCCCATGTTCCCTCACTTATGTGGTTTAGATGGGTTTACAATGTACTATACCTTACATTAGTATTAGTATTTATGTTAATTATAGAGACAATTTTCAAGTCAAAGCAATGATTATTATAACTGGATGCCATTTCTGAGGTTAACTTGTGTTAAAGATGAGGACTAAGATCAGTTTAATAATTACAATTTTAATGCGATCTTTTATCTAGTTATTTTATAACTTTTTAAACGGTTATTAATAATGCACTCAATTATATATAGTTTATTTACTTTTTTTTAAAAGCATAGTTCTCTCATGTTAGCGCCTTATTCTAATCAATTATTGCTTTTATAATTATGTGATATTTAATAATCCATATTATATTGGCAATATGCATTTCTTTATAACTTAAAAAAGAAGTACTGTTAAAGTAATGCACCAGGAGAAGGAAGGGAAATACCTAATGTGGTGGTCTTCTTTTACAACATTTTTGAACAAAATATTTAACACCATGACCATTTTTTTTTTCAATTTTTTCAGATTTAAATAGGATTTTGTTTATCCTAGTTAAACTTATTATAATTTTTGACTGATTTTTCTCGATTTTATTTTACTCTAACTTTATTTCATTCGATCTTAAATAAGACTTTAAACAGAAAAAATCATAATGAGGGTTTAAGAAGATGATGTATAAAAATATAGCTAATCTATATTGTATGCATTAAAACTATATACTTAACCAGTTTAAAATTTTTTTTGATAATTAATTACTTACTGTCGAAATTCTTACCCGACAATAAAGTCTTGGTCCATATGTTAAAAACAAATATTCTAAACAAATCATTAATTATATAAATTCAGCAAAAGCTTCGGTTTTTGTTAGATTTCAGATTGACAGTTTGACTTCATGTTTCAAAGAATACTAATTACAATTTTAAAGTTACTGTAACTAATTAAAACACTGTACTAAATACTAAGAACAACGTTTTTGTTTGTTTGTGTTGGTACTAAATGATATTCATCAGATGTAAAGTTTTGCATAGAACATAAACAATTTACCTGCTTTTTTTTATCTTCCAAATTAATTAATTTCAAATGCTTATTAATTTCAGGTTTTTAAACTAGTTAATTTCAAAACTAAATTTCTTTTTCTATAGTTTCTTTAATCGCTTTCCAGAAACAAAAATTGGCTTCGTTAAAATAGCATAAACAATTTTGTTGCGTTAAAGCAATTTTAACAACTTCTTATCACAATAAACGAATTTACATCTTTTCGCACCCAGGTTTTCATGCCTAAATGACATTAGTTTAAAAAAATATTATTACTCTAGCTAGATTTACAAGTAAAGATAAAGGTTATAAATTACTTTTATGTAGTATACAATATAAATTTAGCGGTACACTAAAAGTATTGTTTCTTAATTTTATTAAATGTTGTATTGTGTGAAAAGCTTTACAATATTTTCGTTCAATGATGAAATGCTCAATACAATAACGAAATACTCATCAAAAAATAATTTATGTGTGTTTGAATACAGCTCAATAGTATTCCTAAACACTACAGAAAAATGTCCTTGAAAAACCTAAATAAAAAAAAGAAAATAAACGAAAACATGGAAGATGTTAAACTCATTTTTTGATGCTGTCAAATATGTATATAAGTGGCTTTTTTTTAATAGGATGTATTTAAGCTCCAAAGAGCACAGGATACCATCATAGAATGATTTGTTTAATATTATCACAACAAAGCAAAGTAAATGCAAAAGATGTAAACCGAACTACAGAAAGTTCAATTTGCCATCTGCTGTCTTTAATCAAATATACTTCATTATGCGATTAAGATGCGTAATATCGATGTATTCTTTTACAACATATTGGATTTTGTTTAATATATATTGTTTTTTTAAATTTGATTTGATTTTTTTCGATTTTATTTTATTCATATTTTACATAATTCGATCTTAATAAAGATCTTAATAAATATTCAGATTTTTTTGATAAATAATTAGTTACTATCAAAATTCAACCCTGACATTAAACTCTCTGTCCATATATTTAAAACCAAATATACTATACAAATGATTAATTATAATAGTTCAGCAAATGCTTTGGTTTATTTTTGGACTTCAGATTGGCACTTTAACTTTATAATTCAAAGAGTATACATTACTATTTTATAGTTACTGTAACAAATTGAAACACTATACTTAGTACTGAGTACCAAGAACCACATTTCGGTTTGTTTGCGTTGGTTCTAAATAATATTCAACAGTGTAAGTCTCTCTATGCAAAAATATTGCTAGTTATCTTTTTTTATCGATATATAATATCCCATATTAATTAATCTTAAATTTGAGGTTAATAAACAAGTTAATTATAAAACTGAAAAAAATGAATTCATGTAGCATGTGTCAAGTTACAAAAAGCAAACTGTTTTTTTTTTCAAATTTATAATTCGATAAACAAAAATTTTAACTTTTCACGTTTATTTAAACAACTGTCAAATAGCTAACTAGTCTGCACCGTTTTTAACTAAATAATCAAGTTTGGCTTGAATGTATTGCCAAATTTAAAAAGGAAAATAAAAATGATCATTTACAAAAAAAAACTTTTATCATACAAAATCACTTCACAAATAATTGAGGACAGCAGGCTATTTATTCAGTAAAGAGGGCAGAGAAAGACATGTAGTGTTATCATCAGGGATATTTTTTGCGAAAAAAATAACAAATTTCTAATTCAAAAATGTAGAATTACCTAACAAATTTTAATTCAAAAATGTAATCAAAAAAACTCTATGAAAAGTGTTAAAATAATGCTTTAAAAATATTTTAAAACAGTGTACCATCACGTCGACGTAGCTTAGTGCATTCCGCACTAAGTTTAAATCGCCAGGCCATGAACCATTTCGGGTTTAAATCTCACCTCGTGTCATATATCATTTTATGTAAAAAACATTGAGTTGCGTAAACTCGGTGACATGTGTCTAAAAAGTTTAAATATATAAGAGTTAAAAACATTAAGTCCTAAGACTTGGTAACGTGTGTCTAGAAAGATTAGAAAGTTCTATGTTAAAACATGAAGTCGCAAGACTTGGCGATGGTCCGAGCGTGAGTCCAAGTGTGCGTGCGACTGTGTGAGCAGGCTTAGGAGGGTTAAGTAAGTAAAGTTCAGAAATAAATTAATAAAACAATAAGAACTAAGCAAGTAAGGTTCAGGAATGAAAAATCGCGATTGTAAAAGAAACAGTTTAAAAACAGAATATTTAAGTAGGCTTTCTAAGGCTTTTTAACTACAAGTAAGGACTGAAGTTCCCGAAAAACGGTTCTTCGGTATTTTTCGGGGAATCGAAAGGAATCGAAGGTTTCAGTTATTTATCAGAATAGGAATCAAAAAGAACCGAAGTTATCGGTTCCTTATAAAAAAAGGAATCGCAAAGAACCAAAGTTATCGGTTCTTTATCAGAATAGGAATCGAAAAGAACCGTAAATTGGTTACTCACCTTTTTTTTAATATTATACTTCCGTATTCGATTCTTTTCGATTTTTCGCTCCCTTCTATTTTCGATTCTTTTCAATATTTTCAATTATTTCGGTAATTTCGATTCTTTGTAATAAAAACGGTAAATTTCAATTATTAATTAAAAAATCGTTTTTACTGTAAAGAATCGTTTTTATTACAAATACGTTTTAATAATGGCGTGCGAAATTAAATTCAAATTCATTCAAATTTAATTTACCTCCCCTAAGGGATTCCCCTTTACCAAAAAAAATAGTGGGGTTTTTTGAAAATCTAATCAGTTACAATTTATTGTTTCACAAACAACTCTTACAAACAACAACAACATAACAATTTACAACAATGTCTCAAGTTAATAATGCAATTTGGAATTACTTTACCAAACTACCAGAAGTGACAGTGAATTCTGTCACCAAAAAGAAAACTTATAAATCAAGTTGTAATCAATGTCAAGCAGTGTTAACTTGCTGCCATGGAAGTACATCAGGAACGAGTAAAATTAAGGGTAAGTAATGTTTTTTCAATTTTTTCGGTAATTTCGATTCTTTTAAATATTTTTAGAATTTTTGCAATTTAAGTTAATATTAAGTAAAGATTTACTTTATAAAAAAATAAAAAAATAACAATAGCTCTGAATAATTAAATAAACATAAGCACTGATTATCATTTATTATACAGTAACAGCTAACAGTAATACTGTTTGTTACATTTAATTAAATATAGCGCCATCTATAGGAGTTATTTCAATTTTTTCGATACTTTTCAATATTTTCAATTATTTCGGTAATTTCGATTCCAATCCCCATAATTATTTAATTTAAATCTTTTTTAATACAGATCTCAGCATCCCATTCAAGCCAAAGCTTATCTTAAGGCAAAGAATGACAAGGTAGTGCAACTGGCTGCTAACAGGGAGGAAGTTGAAAAGGAGCTTGATAGATCTTTAAGTTTGAGAGGTTTCTTTCCAGCCACAACCACTCGTAAAAAAAGGGTGGATAACCTTAGTAAAAAGTCTCCACCATCCAGTCAGCAAGGTGGTCATGAAAAACTTCAAGTAACTCTGGATGAGTATGTTAAGGTGAGAAAAATATTGTAATTTTTTAGTAGCTTAAAATAATCGTTTTTATAACATTTTACCGTTTTTATTTGTAAATATTCGAATCAAAATCAAGCCCAAATTGGTAAATTGAGAAAAAATATTTCTTCAAAAAAAACTCAGATCTTTTGGGCGCCGTTTGGGCCATGCAGAAATTTTTTTTTTTCTCAATTTACCAATTCGGGCTTGATTTTGATGAAACTAATGTTAGAAATCTATTTTTATATTCAATTAGAAACTTTTGAGCCCTTTTCCAAATTTATAATATACTTTAAAGTTTAATAACTTATTAATAAAATTAATAAAAATTAAATTATAAAGTAAATTAATAAAAAGTTAAATTTCCACACTAGACAACAATTTAATGATTCCAAATTAATGTCCTTTTTGCTCTAAACTCAATATTAACAAAGTTATTGAGGTTTAAAGTTTTTGATTTGACCTGTCACCTAACACGTGCATGTAGATTTAGTAAACACGTGTTTTTCAAACGTTTCAAAACTTTAAAGGCTTTTAACTTTAAACTTCTTTGTTTTAATAGATGGAGTGATTAGCACTGTCTCTAGAAACTGCAACAACTTACCCATATATATTAGGTTGTCAGGTCTTGTTTAACGTAATTTCGATTCCTTGTGGTAATTTCGATAATTTCGATTCCTTTCGATATTTTACATTTTTTTATTATTTCAGATAACTAAATGGGATTCACAAAGCAGCTGTCAGCTTGATTTTGATACAGTTCTCACTCTGGCCTGCATCATGTCATATCTTCCTTTCAATATTGTGGAAACTCCAGGAATGAAGTTGCTCTTGAACTATTTGGCACCAAAAGCAAAAAACACCAAAAACACTTGCTACAACACCAAATATAAAATACCAAATATAATTTGGCACCAAAAGCAAAAAACACCAAAAACACTTGCTACAACACTAAATATAAAAACACCAAAAACACTTGCTACAACAAAGCTTGACATGATTCATCATAATGTTGAAAAGGCAATAACCAATCAACTTGAGGAAGAAGTAACAGAATGTGAAAGTGTAGCTTTTACATCAGATGGTTGGACTGCAAAAAATGGTGATCCTTTTGAATCTCTCACACTCCATTACATCAACAGTGATTTTGAGTTGAAAAAGTACAGTTTGGACTGCCAGGCTCATTTAAATAGGAAAACAGGTCCTTTACTTGCCAAAGGATTAGACACTATGATTTCAAAATATGAAGTCTTGACAAGGCTTGACCTAGAAAGAACATGTGTGACTGATGGCGCAGCTAACATGAAGGCAGCTGTCAGTTTATCAACTTTATTGGACAAGCAATTGGTGTGTGTTGATCACATGTTGAACAATTGTTTGAAAGACACATTAGAAAATGGTGAGGTTAAGGTAATTGTTAATAAGTGCAAGAGACTTGCTCAAAGGAAACATCAAAGCACTAAGGATTGGTATGAAATCAAACAAGAATGTGAATCTCTAGGGTGTAATCCAATCAAGCTAATCCAACCAGTGCAAACAAGATGGAATTCAAATGCAATGCTGTTCAAGTCAGTGTTAAGAAATGAGCAAGGTTTGAAGTCTGTCAGAGATAACAGCCTGAATGCAAACTTGACAATACTTATACCAAGTGATGAAGATTTTCAAGTAATTGCAGAACTTCATCCTTTCTTGGCAAAATGTCAAGAATACTCAGAGATTTGGTCCTCAGATAAAACACCTATCACAAGATCCAGCAACACCTCTTTTCATTGATTACTATGTGCCATACGACAGTTACACAAAATACTTCAGGTAAAAAATATTTTTTTGTGATTCTTTCGATTCTTACTAATAATTTCGATAATTATCAACAAATTTCGATTCTTTCGAATAATTATCAACAAATTATGCAATTTTGATTATTTATATATTTTTTTTCTTTTCCAGGTTCAAGAATTGCTAAAGATGCAATGACCAGGTTTATAGAATACTTGGAAACTAGGATTCCAGATAAAGGCACTGAAGTTAATGACTTTAATCTTGCAAGTGTTTGATCCATTTTAAAGAGGTTATTCTATCGCATTAATCAAGGGCAACAAAGATCATTTAGATGGAATAATAGACCAACTGGTAAACAATCATCCAACTACCAGAGAATACAATGAGGCTTATGAGGCTTCATTACCTTCTGCACAGCTAAACTTAGATGAAGATATGGATGATTTTGAGAGAATGGCCATGGATAATGATGGAAATGATGCACCAACTTTGGCAGGACCATCAGAGCCTCCTCTAAAGGTAGATATTCATTTTTATTAATAATAATTTCGATTCTTATAAATATTTCCGATACTTATAAATATTTTTTCGATTATTTGCGGTAAATTCAAATTCAATTTTTTTTTTAGATGGAATTTAAGAGGTACTTGTCTACGCAAAAGCCAGCTAAAGATGTGAAGGTTTTGGAATGGTGGAAGGTCAATCAAAAGGAACTGCCATTAGGCTGCTATGGCAAGGAAGTACTTGTGTCCACCAGTGACTTCATGCTCTTCAGAAAGGCTATTTTCATTAGGAGGAAATATTATTAGTGATAAAAGACACAATATGAAGCCAGAGACCCTTCAAAAAATAATGTTCATAAAAGAAAACTTTCCACTAGTCAAATCAAAAATAAGGTCCTGGGACAAAAAATGCCCTGGTGAACCAGGCTATCAGTCTCAACCTCTACCATCCACCTCTCAAGATCAACCTCAACCATCCACCTCTCAAGATCAACCTCAACCATCCACCTCTCAAGATCAACCTCAACCATCCACCTCTCAAGATCAACCTCAACCATCCACCTCTCAAGATCAACCTCTACCATCAACTTCACAGACTCAACCTCTACCATCACCTTCTCAGACTCAACCTCAACCATCTCCATCTACACAAACCCAATCAACTAAACAGACAAGAATGAAAAGTTTTTTGAAACCAAATGAATCACAGTCTCAAAGTCTACTACAAAGAGCTAAAAAAAGGAAACTTGTAATTGAATCACCTATGAAAAAAAACCCTATATGATGCATCTAAAGAATTATTTAATACTGAAGCTAGTGATAGTTCTACTAGCGTAGCTTATAGCAGAGCTAGTAGTAGTCGCAAGGGCAGCAAGGGCAGCAAGGACAGTGTCACTGATCTCACTGATAGTGATTTAGAATAACTGTATTTTCCAACTGTATTTTTGAATATAAAAAAATACAAGTTTTTCAATTCTTAGTAACAATTTTGATTCTTTGTAGCATTTTCGATTTTTTGCTTAAAATAAGGAATCGAAAAGAACCAAAGTTATCGGTTCTTTATCAGAATCGGAATCGAAATTTACCGTAATTTCGATTCTTTCTTAAAATAAGGAATCGAAATTTACCGAAATTTCGAATCTTCCCTAAAATAAGGAATCGAAAGGAACCGAAGTTTTCGGTTCCTTATCAAATTAGGAACCGAAATTTATTGAAGGAATCGTTTTTCGGTAATTCTTGTCTCTAACTACAAGACAGGATGAGTAAATTTTTTTAAGACATGCGTTTAAACGTAAATATTGACTTTACGGTAGTTAACCTCGAGTTTCTATAAAACATACTTGTTATGATTATTTTGCTTAAAGTTCTTTTGATGAAAACGATATAACAGATCCTAATATTGGTGGTTTAAGAACTATAAGCCGTAAAAGACAAAAAAATAAATTAAAAAATAAAAGCATCAAATTTGTAAAAACGGACATTTTTGTAATAGAAAAAAACAAAAAGTACTTATAAAAATAATCGTCAAAATCAAAATTTTATCGAGTGGAAAACCGATATAAGTTTGTTTGGACGAAAGTAGACTGTCAAAAAGAAAAAAATTGAATTTTTTAATAAAATATAAGAAAAACACATCATTATGGAAAACCTAGAAGATATGTATTTGTACAAAAAAAACAAAGACCGCATTCTCGAACTTATATAACGCGTTAATTGGAAGAGGGAGAAAAATATTGGTTTCGTAAGGAAAAAAACGTGGAAAAGGTGTCCTTGGTAGTGGTGCTAGGTCCAATACCTTTACTTGTTCTTCTTTTTCAAACTATTTCTTAATTCGGATTAAAAAAAAAAATTATAAAAGAAAGCAGATGTTATTATAATACAATTAAAACGTTATTATCATACAAAAGAAAAGTTTTATTAACTTTTGTTGAGTTGGTTTAAGAAAATTTTGACTTAAACGAATTATTAATTCAAAATACGAGTGTTGACAGAGGAGTTAAACAAAATTTGAGAACAGACGTAACAGATCAAGGCGATTACATTTTAACTTACAAATATTAAAACGAGCATGCATGTAAAATAATAAGCGGAAACAAAGAAAACGGACATCAAAACATTTCAACATTTTTAGGAGGATTTATTTTAGATTATGTTGTAAGTCGTTTGCATATGATAAGTCATGCAAATAGATGAAAACTGCATGTTGGAATTGAAATAACAATATTAGAATATATATATATATATATATATATATATATATATATATGTTTATTTTTGTTGTTGTTTAAAAAAAAACAATCAATATTCTTTAATAAAAAAAATATTCATTTAGAAAAAAATGGATTTTAAAGCGTGTTTAATGCAACTTTACGGTACTAAAAATTTGTCAAAATATTGCCTACTTTTAGTAGAAGAAACAATAAAACAATAGAAGAAACAAAAAAACAGTAGAAGAAACAATAAAAACAGTAAAGGGCAATTTTAAATTATTCTTTCGCTTGAACGGTAGTAAGCAAATTAAAGTAAGTCGTTTAAATGATTAGGCAAATAAAGATTTTTATATATGAACAAAATCAAAAAGAACTTGATATAGTCGTATAACCATTTTGCAAATATTTATGAAAGATTCTTTTATATTATGGTTGTTAGAAGAAAGCGTATAAAAACAGACATTTATAAACAATTAAAGCGTATAACTCGAAGAACTCGACGCAAACGCGGTTTATCGGATTACATCATGCCTAAAAATTTATCTACTGCCTAACACCCACCGCAGCCACGGTGAATATTAAAACTTGTATATTTTGTTTTTTATAAAAATTATAAGCTATTTTACTTTTAAATATGTTTTAAATAAGCTATTTTACTTATAAATATTTAAGAGATTTACAAACTATCAAAAATAGTTACAAATTCTAATTTTAACCAATTTTTGGTGGTGGTGCTATTTTATTTTTCGCAGCTGTATATTATACGTAAACATCATCGATTCAATAAAAAAGTACATTAAAATTTGTTTTTTTCTCCTTCTTTTGTTTTGACAGTTTTTAATTTAATTTTGCTTTATAGTTCAGGGTTCCCACTATTAAAACTGAGGCTATAAGTAAGGATTTTAAGGAGATATTTTCCTAATATTAAAGAAGATTTGGTCACAAACGACATTTTTTTTAATGCAAAAGTAAGGAGAATTAAGGAGAAAACATAAGAAACAGAATCTTACTTTTTCAATAAATTTTAAATATAAACAGAAAAGTTATTATAAATTAATATATTACTTTACATATATATTTATATGAACTATAGATTTTTTTAATTTTTTGATAAGTATAATCTTTCACTTCAATAAAATTTTCTAGATAATTAAAAAACAAAAAAAAAAATAAGGAGAAACTAAGGAGAGCAGTCAAACTTAATTTTTTTTTAAGGTTATTCAAGGACATTTAAGGAGAATTCTTTTTTTAAGGATATTGAAGGTTTTAAAGGAGGAGTGGAAACCCTGTAGTTACTTTTTTTTTTATCGTTGCAATGATCGCATATGAACTTTGTCGTGCATACAGGTCCGAAATGTTTTGTTGTATTGTGTAATAAACACATATATTATTGTCGTATATCATCAAGACAATAAAAATATACATATAGTTTTTTACTTCTTTTGTTTGGACAGTTTTTATTTTGTTTTGATTCTTAGTTATTTTTTTTTATCATTGCAACGGATTGTTATGTTCTGCTCTGGATTGTTTTGTTATATTGTCTAATAACCTCATTTCGCCTTTTTAGTCAAACAATTTTTTTTCTCAAGGGTAAAAACAAATATTTTCCATAGCCATTACATGCTGTGCATTTTAACTCAATTGTTTTCTCGCGTATAGGACATAAAGCTCGTTTCATTCTTTTATAACGTTTTGCATTAATAAAGTCTTTATTTGTTTTTGAGTCATGACGTCATCGATAGGTCTGTCAATAAAATCGTTTATTGTTTTTATTCTTCTGATATTGAGTTATTAAATTCTTTTCATTTCTTTTTCTTGCATTAAATGAATATTGACTTCGTTGACAATAGCCGGAATGGTATTAATATCTAGTATTGATAATTTGTCCCATTGACATTCGCTATTTGTTTTTGATAAAATGGTATCCTTTAAATAGTTTTTAATCTTGTTGTTTGTAAGTACTTGTTTTTCATAAATATCGTTGCGTAAAGGTATTTCTTTTGTCTTCATAGACAATATATTTTGATCCAGTTTTTCTTGTTTTCTCATATATAAATTTAATTTTAAGTCGTTTAGCAGTAGCAAGAAGATATTTAAAAAAATTATTATTACGATATAATATGATTATAATATAAGATATTTAAAAAAAAAATTTTTAAACGATCGCAAAGTGGAAGTAAATCTATGTGAGCTATTTGGAAACATGAACCATCGAAATTTCAAAAAACTGGAAGTTCAGCAATCTGCACAATGAAGATACAACGATGCAAGAGTGTAATAAAGATATCTGAAAATGGACCACATAAACTGCTATTATATTATAAGAAAACGAAGTGTTTTGTTGTCCAGTCATAGCACTAAATTTTAAAATAAATTTAGTGAACAATTAAAATTCGTGATTGTCGGCTGCCCATTCTTAAGGAAAATGGTTTGTGTGTCATACATGTAAACTAATTTCAATTTCCTTATAGTTTATTTGACTGTCTTAATTTATGTGATTGTTTGCACATTGTCAACAGCTTCAAACAAATGTCTGTTGTACCTTAAAAACAAAGGTATTTGTTTGAGTACGTTTTCAGTACATTAATTTAATAAACAAAAATAAAATGATTTGTGTCTATAATTAAGATTCTTTAATGCTGACCTTTCCCTTCAGTAGTTTTGTTGTTATATACAATATAAGAACTGTTCTTCGTGTTTAATAATGTGTACATAGGTTTCAGTTTGACTTAATTTGTCAAAAGCGTAAATCCAAAAAATAACTTGATCAAAATAACGAATCAGTGAATTACTGGTACACATTAAAAAAACTCAAAAAAAATATACTTACAATAGCGTGAAATATATTAAAAAATATGGGTGTTTATTAGATGTTCCGTCTTTTATTATTCCTTCAATGTTTTTTTAAACTGATTTCTTTTATAAGGCGCTGTCTACTATTTCTATAAGAGAAGAGACGGTAGGTAATATTATAGTTGTAAAAGTATCTACGAATCCGTCAGTTTGATTGCCTAAATTTGAACTGTTTGAATAGCTCTTTCGACCAATAAAATAATTAGCTTTGATTTGTAACATTCTGCAATAACGCTTTCGTTTACGTGCTCTTCTTTCAATTTGTCAAATTGTTCCTAATGATGATAGCAGAGTTGTGGATGTTCTAGCAAAGTTACAAATTGACTTGTTTTAAAACATTTTTGGTAGAATATAAATTCAATGTAATGTGTTTTCAATTTAGTACGTGTTTAAAAAAAGCATTCGAATTTTCGTCTGTATAATGCTCCTCTTCGATAACAAGGGAAGAAGGCGCAGTCTTGACTTTTGTCTTTTAGATACTTCGTGTCTAATGCGCAAACAGCACAATTATTATGATTTTTTTAATATGTCGACACGATTTATTTTCTTGTTTTTTATGTATATGAAATTTATGGCTATTTTTTTTATCATGTTTATAAAATTTAAAAAAATGAATACGTTACTTGTATATTAAAAAATGTTACACTTTTTTAGTTTTGGCTGTTGGATATTGTATATATAGCAAACGACGCCGAAAACGAGCATATCAGGGGAAAGAATTCTTTAATTTATTTACGAATTGCAATGACTTTGCAATGACTTTGCATTGTTGCTCGATAATATTGTTGGTATGTTTTAATATGTTTTAATTTTACTTGAATACTTTTCTTAAATTTTTTTTTATTTTTAGAAAATCTCGATTTACAATGTCAAAATTGATACATATTGGTTTCCCATTTTGGTTCTTGAATTGCAAAATCAAAATAATGTTGAGTTGAATTCGCAAATAAAAATTTAGATTGCTTTCATGATCCTTTGCAATAAAAACAAAATGCAAATTCATAATCTTCCTCTGGTAAATGCAATTGTAAATCCTATTCTTCAAAATAAGATTGAGTAATGTCTTTCTAGTTATCAGGATAGAAAAATTGAATAGCATTTTTAAAAGACTTGCTTGCCAGTTATTTTTCTTTCAAATAAACAAACAACAATTTTTCAGGTCTTTTTATATTTTTTTTTAAATGACAATATATGGAATAAAATACACGTTTTTTAAAAAATACAACTTTTTTTTTTTGGTTAAAATTAATTTCAAAAAATCTAGGCTTTTTATTAAAAAAAAATTTTTGAAAAACTTATTCTTTGTTTTCCTCATTTATATTTAATAAATTTTCTTTTGCTTCTTTTGCTTTTTAAAATCTTGTGTATCTTGCTTAAAGTTCAGCGGCTCGTTTTAAATTTTGATAAAAACTTTTATTCTGCCCGTTTTTATGTAATCATAGGTAATCATAAAAGGGTAATCATAGGTAATAGAAGGGTATACAGAATATATAGAAGGAAATTCGCTGATAATCATAGAAGGCTCTACTGATGCAAGTCTTTCATTTTCTGCATAATACATATCCTCGTTGTCTTTTAATAAACTATTATTGAATCCGCTAAAAGACACTTATTTAAGTACTATTACTATATTAATAAGAGTAATAGTAATAAAATAATAATAATAGTAATAATAATAGTAACTCTTATTTTGAACTTATTTTAATTTTTATGTTAATTTTTATTTTAATGATTCTAAAAAATTTATACATTGAATTTTTCGTATTTTTAAATGTAGTAATACAGCGTATTACTATATAGTAATAATGGTAATAATACATTGTATTATTCGTATTTTTAAAGATAATGTCGTCTTTGTTTAATTTAACTTCTAATATACATAGTTTACTTTGTTCTCTTGCTAGGGAACATTGATTACGAATGTACGATGATAAAGGAATTAACTCTTCGTTCATTATAGAAGAATAATAAGTTGTTGTTTTTTTAATTAAATTGCGCCACAAGTTATATTGGAACTTTTGAATATTGACCTTTATTAAGATCTTTCGCACAAGTCAAATTTACACCCTGTTGCGGCTGCCATATCGCCAAATTTTAAATAGTTTAGTAATTCGTTGCAATAAGCAATTTCAAAATTGTTTGTTGTTAAGTCTAATTTTTTTTTATTATTAAATGAAATTAAAAAATTAGTCTATTTACTCTCTTTTTTTTAAAGCAAAGATTTAAAAAAAAAGTTCAAATATTAATTACTTTAAAATTATAAAATAACTTTTTAATATTTTATGACGTTATTCTTAAGATATCAATTTACAGCAAAAGTATGGTCATCTTTTATCTTTTTGTTTTTTGTTTAAAAGAGTTTAAAACTTTAAACAAAATTATTCGTTTCAGAAATTGGTAATTATTTGCTGTGGAAATATTTTAAATCAAGAAAGACGTAGGAGACGTAGACGTAGAAAGGATGTAGATGAACATTTTTGGTTTAAGGAAAGAATCAACGAATTTCTTTAAAAAGATAATAAGATTACATAAGATCTTATTGATTTGTTAAAATTCAAATTCAAGAAAAAAGAAAGGTAATAAGCGTGTTTATGAGAATACGGATGAAGACAAGGGTTCATAACCCGTTTTGACTTCCACTAGGTTGTAAAAAAAGGTCACCCCGCAATTAAAATAACGAATCGTCATTAATTTAATTGTTGCTGCTACTACTACTAATACGTGTGGCTTTGCTAAAATTTATTTAAAACTTATGTAGATTAGAAGTGTTTAGAACACTGTTGAACAATTAGGAATATTCTAGAACAATCTAGACTGTGTATATATAGCTGCTTATCGAATTTTATAGTTATTACAGATGCAACACATGGCGACAAACAAGCCTAACATTAGAAGCATTTGGATGAACAAGAATGTCTGGACCAATAATCTGGTATAATTTGAAGACTCTCATGAAAGAACAGTGGTCCCTTTGGAAGAATATTCACTGGAAAAAAAGTGCAGAATCCCTCTCCAAAAGCAAATTATCGGACGCTACCATTTCTTTGGACCAAGAATTAAAGGAAAACATGAGCGAATAGCGGAAATTTCCAAAGAAGTCACAAAATTGTGAAAGACTAAACTGAAATATCTGATCAAGTTATACGAGCAAAGCTTGATAAAATACTAAAATGTTATGATGAATGTGTCAAGCGGGGAAGCTACGAACCCCTTGATGAAATTTTTCATATTACTAAAGTTGGTAGAACATGGTTATTTACCGAGGACAAGCGATTGTACTGTCTCCAAGTGGAAAGGAAAGAGACAGTGGGATACTCTACAGGCCAAACGGCCAGTAAAGAAACGGTCATAAAACTCATTATCTTAATATCCTGGTTTTAGTGATTCTGACTCTGAGGCTGACGACAGTGAATGTGAAAACGATCAAAAAGATGAGACTACTCCTACACCAAGCAGAAAACATTAAAAAGCAAAACTGCAGTCAACTTGGTCACCCACACAATCAACAAACAAAGCTGCTAACATATGTAAGCAATTGGCTAGTGAAGTCATTGACATCTATTAATCTGAAAAGCAATCAAGCTGAACAACGAAATGATTGAAAAGTTGCATATGGAAAGTTAGTCCTTAAACTTCGATGGCAAGCACATCAACGCAATCGATTAACAAGAGGTCGTCAATAAAAATGAAAGAAGAGAAATCAAATTGGATATACTGAACTTGGTAGATGGCAGGGGAAAAACTATTGCTCAAAGAATTTTCTAAGTCCTCGATAAGTTTCACCAATGGAATTCAATACAAATGGTTGCTGCAGATACCACCAGCGTTAAAACTGGATATAAGAATGGTGTTGTTGTAATATTGCAACAAATAATCACAGAGAAACGCCTCAACAAACATCAGTTTATCAGTTGTCAACACCATGTATTAGCTAGAATCTTCCGTTTTCTGATGGATGGGATCTTGTATCTCGACTGTTGCGTACGAACAACTGAAAACACAGTTTGATAACGGAATAGAAGTAATTCTCAAAACATCAGGCGCGAGAGATGATACAGAATTTTTATCTCATCTTACTCTAGTGTTCCGATTTTTTGATAAGAAGGGATATTTTCCATTAATCAGGTTTCAGAGATTAACCATCATCAGCAATGCGAGGTAAAATTCCAGAGCTATATTAGCGATCCTGGCCTTCATTTGAATTCCTTCAACAAGGACAGTTCTGCAGATATTGTGTCGATTTATATCGTATGGCTGGGCAGACCATTGGTATACATACCAACTGTACAACGAAAACGACTTTATTATAACTAAATTGGAATAACTAAATCCATACAAAAGGGCTTTAAGCTCTTTGAAAAATCACTAGAAGCGAGAGCCATACATACTACAGACGTGAATTTATAATAAACACAATATAGGTATATTTTGATCCTCCTGACTATAATAGTTTTGATTTTTGGAAACAAGAATTGCTATACAAAGTTTTGAAGTTTGAAGTTGAACCGAATGTTCGGTTCAACTTCAAACCAAAAACCGTAATTCAAAAAGCATTATTAAATAATAATTAATTTTTTTCAAATTTAACTTTGTTAACAGATTTTTAATTAATTTTTTATATATAAATATTATATATTAATATAAATATTAAATATATTAATATGCCTGTCTTATAAATTTATTTTTTTAATTAAGTTATGCATATTTTATGATTATAAACGCTTATAATCTAATTCTATAATTTATTCTATAAACGTCGTTCATATAAAATGTAAACGTTTTTTTTTCTGTAACAAATTTTGTTGAAAACAAAATTTTAATAAAATTTTGTTGACATTTCAAAAATTATTTTTTTAATTAATTACAAGTTAACATTTTACGTTATACTCTTGAATAGATCATTAACTTTCCAACATTTGTGGAATCTTGAAGTGAACAAAGAAAATTATTTGTTGACCAAAACTGTGATTTGTTTTCAAACATAACTTTTACCAAGATGGAAAAAAGTCGCCAAAAAAATTGGGTTTGGATGCATTTTGCTATCTCTATTAGTGATCCCAAGTACGTCAATTGCAAAATTTGCAATGGAAGAGCGTCACGTGGCTCTGATGATCCAATTGGACAGACCAGCAGCGGCCTTTTGTCTCATCTTAAGACTCACCATCCTCTTGTCACCAACACCAGGCCAGCATCTTTAACGACATTAACTCCAGAACCAGAAGTTCCTTAAAAAAGAAGTTTCCGGGCCAAAAGAAAACCGAAAGAGAACAATTCCTATCTTTAACATCAGGTCTAGAAAGCAAATAACAGAGCTGCTTCAGTCTACAATTCCATACTGGGTTGAAACCAGTTCAAAAAATGAATCAAAATCAGAAACAGGGCAGAAATTTTAAAAGTCTATCTTTGAATTGATTATACTTGACATGCAACCATGGTCTGTTGTTAATGAAGCTGGTTTTTTGAGACACCATGCCATGATTGCTCCAAATTTTGAAATTGCTAGTGAAAAATACTACAGAACCATGCTGGACCCTGCATATGAGAAGATTAAAACTGCTTATAAAGAACGTTTGGAAGAAGAAGAAGTCGAAACGGTCTCCATTGGTCTGGATGCTTGATCAAATTTTCACCACGGATATTTAGGGAAGACAAATCATTTCATTTCAAAAGACTGGGAAAGGATGAAGTTCTGCTTATCCTGCTCTAAATTTGACGATCGTCACACAGAGGCAATCATTTATCAGAAGATTCAAGAAACAGCCGAGCACTGGGACATTACTTCAAAAATTGGTGTTTGCTTGAGGGACTATGCTGCAAATGTCAAGGCAGCCTTCAATGAATCAGGATGTGTCTATGAATCAGCTGGATGCCTCAACCATTCTCTTTAACTAGTTATCAAAAAAAAACTTTTTTCTATGGAAACAATTGAAACCCTTGTTGAGAAATGCCGAAAACTTTGCACTCATGCCTCTCACTCAAATGTGTTTTATACAAAGCTCTACAAACAACAAGAGTGTCAGATGGGCAACAAAGATCGACTTGGATTGAAAAATGATGATGCAACAAGATGGAACTCGACTTTTTGTATACTGGAAAGAATTTTGCATCTTAAACTAGCTATTGCTGGCTCAAGTTGCCATCCTCTGGAATTGAATTTTCACGAGAAGACTGGAATATTTGTGAAAAAGTGGTTACAAATTTGGGTATTTTTGAAGAAGCCACAAAACTGCTCTCGGGAAGTGAATCTTGCATCAGTTCTTGCATTCCGATTGTGACAATTATAATCCAGTCACTTGAAACTACAACTGGAGTAATGACATGATCACAATGCAGCAAGCAATGAAAACTGCTATGGAAAATCGTTTCTTGAACATAGAAAAGACTGAGCATTATTCCATTGCAACCTTACTTCACCCAAGGTTTAAACATTATTTTTTCCGATCCCAGGATGCCTGTCATGCTGCCAAAAAATCCATCTTGACATGACTGGATTCTTTGCTACCATCTCTCAATGAACCAAAACCAATTTCCAAAGGAACCACCCTTACAGGATTTTCTAACTTGATGATAAACATCATTGCCCAATCTCAAACAACAACAAACCAAAGTTCAAACTCCAGACTAACAAAAGAAGTGCTGAATTACTTGGACTCTCAGATATCTTCCTACTGTCTGGACTTCTGGAAGATTTATGAAAAAAATTCGAGTGGGAGTCAAGCTGGCCCTTGCCAAAATTGCCTAGAAGTTTCTGACTCCCCTGCCAACATCAACTGCTGGAGATATACTAAGCAACGAACGAAACAGACTTTTACCAGAAAATCTTAAAAAACTTTTGTTTTGCCGAGAAAATCTATCAAATTTTAACTTCCGTTATTAATTTACATCATTTCATTTATAACAACAAATTAACTCTTAATAAAACAAATATCAAAAGAGCATTGTTTAAACACGTTATTTCTTACTTTTAAAAAATTTCGGTTGCGCCGAAGTTTCGGTTTGAATTTCGGTAAAAGTTTTGCCGAATGGACCGAAACCGAAACTCCAATTTCGGTCGATCACTAAAAATAACTGTTGCTAGTTTTATTTCAATAACAATTGTAATAATAAAACTAGCAACAATGACTATAATTCTACAAAAGGAGTTTTCTGTCATTCCTCGTCTTTGGAATATATGGAGCAAAACTAATCCTTAGATGATGTATTAGACAATACCATAACCATGTTTTATGAAATGAAAATGAAATGAAAAAAAATTAATTTTTTAAAAAAATTAACAATAAAAAATTTTTTTTTTACAAAACTTGCATAGTTTTACGCATTTTTGCATTAGGAAAAAAAAAAATTTAAATTTTATCTATTGTATATAATGCATCTTTTTACAAAATTTCGGTAGCGTCACGCGTTGTTTAATATTTTAATCCTTTCATTTAAAAACTTGCATAGCGTAAATTACATAAGATTTATATAGTTAAACAAGCTCTTGCGTTTAAATAAGTTGTAACCAAAACGGAGTGGAAAGTGAGTGGATCTGGAGAGATAGTGAGAATCCTAATTTATCTGCAAATATGGTGTATCACTACGCGGTTTCGGCAGAATTAGAGCAAGAGTATGAAAACTTGCTATTGGAGTCTAATGAAAAATGGCTATTGGAGTGTAATGATAGCATAAGACCGGTAAAGGTTCAGCTTCCACTGATAGCAGTAGTACAACAAAACAAGAATAAAGTTCGGCCGGTACTGGACTGAAGAGAAGCTAACAAATTCATTAAAGGTTTACAAGAGATTCAGGCATCTGCGCCGAAAATTGAGGCATTGGAGACAAATAAGCAACAGACCGGCAATCATCGACCTGCGCAAAGCTTAAAGTGGATGAGACACTTTGGCCGTATTGAAAGGGTGAAGTTTCAGAACAAACAATACTCTCTGAACCGCTTGGTTTCGGACTCAATGTGGCACCAATGATAATGTAGTCTGTGGTGAATGCCATCGTTGAACAAGATGAGAAGATGAGAAAAGGATATCAACATACGCGGATGACATTTTTGTTGACGAGGATGAGGTGAGCGCGGAATATGTTAGGAAACACTTTTTGAAGTATGGTCTAAAGGATGGTTTTTGAAGGATGTTCTGACGGAACACGAGAGCTCGGTCTGACGACGAAGAGGGTTGGTGAGAAACTGATGAGGTGGAGCGCCAAGCTTTCCACGGTAATGCGTTTGTAGGTTATCATTGTAAAATAGTCTTAAGAAAACCACTATAAACTTTGTAGTGTTATTGATGATAAAGCAACTAAAAATAAATTTAAACGTGTGATTAGTGTTTTAAAAAATTGCAACCTATTCTTTTTAAGCGAAAATTTCTTTCTGATGCAGAAATTACTGACCTTCATCAATACGTAAATTTATTTGCTCTTGAGTTTCATGCTTGCTTTCCAAATGAAAATATTACGCTAAAAAAGCATGAACTCATTTTTAATGTGTCACTATTTGTAAATTCACATAAAACTATTGGATTACTAAGAGGAGAGGAGGGAGAGTCTTTGCATAGCAGCGTAAAAAAAGAATTAAGACAGTTTCATTCATTAAGAAATCTGGCCCAGAAGCTGCGTCTTCTTCTAAAACGCTTTGAATTGCACAGCAAAGCTGATAGGATGCTTAAAGCCTCTAAGGTCTGTCTTGTTAGTGGTCATCAAATTTAGTTTAAATATTTTAGAATGAGTATAAAAAAAACAAAATAAAAAAAACTGATCCTTCATTTAGAAATTAAGGAATTTTATTCAGTTACAGTATGTCTGTAACGTTTGTTTAAATTGTTTTTTACTATATGTAATATTGCTTTAACATGCTGTAGGGCAGTTCCATTCTTATCCTCAGGAGTTCATTCTACCTAAGCAAAAACTCCGCTCAGGTTATAGAATGGAATAAGTCTAGCATCAAATGGGTGTAAAAATATAGCATATTATTTTTAGTACCTACACGCAAGGCAACTAGTATGTTTACTGTGTTTGATCTGGTATGTTTGTGCAGTTTGCTTGAAACATTTATTGTCAGTTATTGTATGTAACATGTATTTTATATATTAGATGTCCGTTTGATTATTATCATTTGAAGTTAATTCTACCTCCGTGGTACCACTGCTCTACCTACCTCCACTCTTGTTAACGAATGGAATGTAATTCTCATATAAATTGGCGTAAAAATATAATTTAAGAATCAGTACAAGTTATTGTCACAAGTCAAGCAACCGTTGTTCTGGTTTAAAATGAAGCATGAGTCTAGTATCAACTGGGTGTACAAAGAAATACTACTTAAAGAACTTATCAATGGACCAATTGATTAGAAATTAGTTTTATAGGACAATAAAAACAATTTCAAACTTTATTTGTATATTTAAACACGCAAAAAAAAATTAAAATTGGCAAGTCTTTATTTATTAACATTCTCGCAACATATTCTTAGAACTGTGTGCACATAATAAAAAGATTTTTTAAGCTTAAGTTTTTATTTTTTGGCTAAATATTCCCAAATTTAAATCTGGTTTTATTTGATAGAATCAATTTTTAAAAACTAGTCATTTAACCCTTTAAGGGCCCTTGTTGCCGTTTGGCAACATAAAATATAAGTCATTTACTTCAACTTCTGCTCATTAATTCGTTTATTAATAAAGTTTCATTGAATTTTATGATTCAGCATTTAGAAAAAGAAAAAAAAAGGTTGCCATAAACTTTTAAATGTCTTTTAAGTCCTTATACTTGCGCTCAGTTTTTAGACTCTGATTTTGCTGTTTTATAATCTATAGTGTGGGTTTTATATAAAATAAAACTTAAAAATTTTTCAAGTATATTGTTAACATATGTTTTTAGTTTCCAAAAAGTATAATTGTTTTTTTTTTCTTGCTTGCATTTTTTTTTTAATTTTTTTTTAACATTTGTTGCCGTATGTCAGCACCGGCCTAAGTCAGTAAAAAAATTCTGTATTATCTTTATAACAACGTTTTATTATATCTTGTCATTTTTGTATGATTATATATATATATATATGTATATATATTAGGGTGGTCCTTAAAAATGAAAAGTTGAAATGTTGTGCTCCCACCCCCTAGAATTGTTCGTTTATATGATAAGATGTTTGTGTAAAAATATTTATACATTTGGTTAATGTTTAGAGGTCGCCCAAGCATGTTCTATAAATGTTATTTTGGCTTATTTAAAAAAAAATTAGTTTATGAAACTTGTTCATGAAACATTGAAACTAATCAACACTTTCACCTTGTGGTCGATTCAGGTGTTTAGTAATATCAACCATCAACTAATTAAGTAATAAGTATTCTTTGATGCATGTTGGTTGACGTCATTTAGCATAAACGTCATTTTTCAAAATATTAATGCGTGTTTTGTGAGATAATTACCAGTTAATGCAATAGAAACGTCTCACTATCTGCAATTCAACTCAGTAAATACAATACAAGGAGTCAAAGGAATCTTCAAACCAGGAATAGTGAGTATAAATTTATCGTTTCATTTTGATTTTGCTCCTTGACCAGTTGAAATTGTATTGCGTCATTCGTTGTATTTGTAGGCAGCGCAAAAAATCAATTGCTGTAATTTTTTTTATGCATTGAAAGCAATTTACTACTTATTAATTTTGCATCACTTAACACTTTCTACAATTAATATGAATTTCATGAGCGATTGACCATTTTATCATTTTAAGAAATAGCCTATGGGCCTAACGCATGTCCCATCGCACTGTGTGAACTTTATTTGTTCTTTATTTCACTTTGTAGGCGAAACATGACAACACGTAGTAAGTCGGCACTATATCTCCTGGGTGAACCAACTACTGCAGTTTCCAGCATCCGCCTTGCATCAAATGGTGAAGCACTAGGGCTTTTCTGTCATCATCATCTCAATCTTGGACTCACAACACGCCAAGCATCATCGTATGTGATTGAAGAGGTGACAAAAGTCTGGAACATTGCTCGTATTCCAGCTTGCCGGAAGGATCATGCCATTGCCAAGTTGGAGCTACTGTGTAAGGAATGGTCAACTCTAAAAAAGCACAAAACACGCCAGTCGGAGTCGCATACATCAAATGAAACCCAATTTTGTGGCAAAATGAACGATCTCCTTGATATCGCTCACGCTAACGCTGTCACGATGATAAAAATCCAGGAAGATCTCGAGTTTCTTGCCGCACAGCGGGAACCTGGTAGACGAGGTTATATGGGCTCAATCGACACAGCACTGGTAGCCAAGGAAGAACGGAAGGCAAAGCGTACTGAGCTGGAAAATGCTAGAAGAAAACGAGCGAAGGACCAATGGGCTCAGGCTTCAGCCAGTGCAGTGTTGGATGAAAAACACTACATCAGTGAAGAAGAGCGCATCGATGATGATGGTGAATTCAGTGCGCATAAGTTCTGTACTCCACCAAAAAAAAAAAATAAGAGCAACGAAAAAAGTAATAACACCTCAGTTAGCTGCTGCATTAGATCGCACCAAAATGAGCGACAGGAAAGCCACTTTCGTCATTGCTGAAACTGCTCAAAGTTTGGGATATGACATCAGCGACCTCAGTATAAACCGTAGCACTATAAAGCGTGGAAGTGAGAGATATCGGTCGGAAATTGCAGCAGCTTTGAAGAACAATTTGTCAAGTGATGTACCGTTGACAGTACATTGGGATGGCAAGTTAATGCAGGATCTTTGTGGCAAAGATCATGTTGACCGCCTTCCAATAATAGTTACAGGTTTTGGTGTCTGTCAGTTGTTGAAGGTAAGCAAGATGGTTGGTGGAACAGGAAAAAATCAGGCGTCAGCGGTAGTCCAAGCACTTCAAGAGTGGAGAGTCCAAGATCGTGTTATTGGAATGTGTTTCGACACAACCAGCTCAAATACTGGAATTCACATTGGGGCCTGTGTTGAAATTGAGCGAGCACTTGGCAAGGATTTGCTGTACTTGGCATGTCGCCATCATATAATGGAGCTGTTGGCCGGAGCTGCATTTACAGCAAGCTGTACCCCCTCGTCTGCCCCAGAGGTTCTGCTTTTTAAAAGATTTCAGCAGAAATGGTCCGTTTTAGATCAGACAAAGTATGAGACAGGCTCAGAGTTGCGTGAAATTCCGTACGCAATGAAGCAGGAAACACTGGAATTTGCTCATAGCCAGTTGCTCCGTGAGTCAGTGCGAGACGACTATCGTGAACTCCTCCAGCTGTCCATCATCTTAATCGGAGGTTCACCCGATCCTGCACGTGGAATCAACTTCATGGCACCAGGTGCCATGCATCACGCTAGATGGATGTCGAAAGTTATATACTCACTCAAAGTCTGGATGTTCCGGTCACAATTTAAGCTCACAGCTTTTGAAGAGAAAGGCCTCCGTAAGATGTGCGTCTTCAGTCATCATATATCTGAAAGCCTGGTTCACTGCACCACTGGCTGTCAGCGCTCCTCGTAATGACCTTCAACTGCTTCAGAATCTCTACAGCTACAGGCAGTTTGACGAAAAAATTGCCATAGCTACTTGCAAGAAGCTTGAACATCACTTGTGGTATCTGTCGGAATATTTAGTGGGCCTTGCCTTTTTCTATCCAAACGTTTCATCCGAGACAAAACGAAACATGGTGGATGCACTACAGTCCAAACAATCTGTTCAACCTGGTCCAAAACGAATCATTCTAAAAGCCAGCGAGTCATCGCAATACAACTTAGAGGACTTCGTAACTTCAAACACTCGTGATCTTCTCAGCAGTCTCCACATTGGTTCTGATTTCTTGTGCGCGGACCCCGAAACATGGGAAGGCAGAGATGATTGCAAGCAAAGCACAACAATTGTGAACAAACTTTTGGTCACAAATGACAATGCTAAACGGGGTGCAGCCCTTGTGCAGGAGTTAAATAAACTCATAACCCATGATGAGGACCAGTTCCAATTCCTTTTGCAAGTTGTGGCCGATCACCGACGTCGCTACCCGGATTGCCTCAAGTCAACACTGCAGGCACAGACTGTCTTATAGGCCTGCTAATTTAGTCATTACTGTGGTGATTTTGAACATTGAACAATTACAACACACTACACTAGTAATACTATATCTCTACACTGCCATTACATTAACTATGAGTTACAAACATTAAAAAGAATACTGTTGAACTGTCACTTCAGTCAATTACTCTTTTCGGAATAATCGTAATCGGTGTTCATGTTTGCTATACCCTATAAAAAGACAAGCTGGGCGACCTCACAACACTGTCTGATTGCATAAATATTTTTTGCAGGCTCTCTTGTTACCCAAAGGAACATTTTAAAAGGGTGGGAGCTTAACATTTCGAAAAAAAAATATTTTATTGCTTTAAGGACCACCCTAATATATATATATATATATATACATATATATATATATATATACATAAATATATATATACATATATATATATATATATATATATATATATATATATATATATATATATATATATTTATATATATTTACGTGTAGAAAAACTTTGCATTTTCTAAAAAAACTTTGCATTTTCTAAATAAACTATGAAAAGCCAATGTTGGTAATTGGCAACAATTATTTTTAGGAAATTGCTGATGTCAGCAAAAAATTAATTTATTTTGACTCTAATGAATTTATTCGGCCTTTAACTGTTGGGAAAATAATATCAAATAGTTTTTAATAGCGAATTTCCTAATTCGGCCTATAAAGGGTTAACAGTTTATTCCCCTTTAACGACATTTTCGTAATTTTGCAAAAACTCAATTTTTATTACTGGCTTATAATAATTCTGTTGTAAATAATTATAACCCCTTAGGAAAAATTTTTTAGTTTATAAAACAGTCCTACAATGTGAACATCTAATAATAAGTATCGAAAATATATTCTTCGTGATTTTGTTTCTGATAAAAAGTAACATCAAGTTACTAAAATTCAGCAAAGTTCGTCATTTGACGCTTTTATTCTAAAATTAAAGAAGTTTTATATTATATTTGTGAAATGTCATCAGATCAAACATTTTATTGGTGTTTTTATTCTTTTAACAGAACAAAATTATCTCTAATGTTATAAAATTATAAAGGTTTAAATAACAACCCTTACGTGAATATTTTCTAACAATAACAAGAAGCCGTAAAGCTCGTCTGAAACAGACGTGGCACCATCACTAAGGTTATATCGGAGCATGTCGTTGAGGTGGATGGGATGGTGCGCCATGTGAAGCATGTAAGACCAAGAAGTGGGTCGCAGCACGGCGAAATTAAGTTAATAGCAGATGAGGAAATGGAAGTTAGTAACGGCGAAGTAAGAAACAACGAGACCGTTGAAGAACATGTTAAAGACAGTCAGAATGTGGAGGTAGATACACCAACAAGTAGCAATTAAGATAATATGGTGGTTGGCAGAGAGGTCCACAACGCCGTGGCGCCCTTACGACGAAGCAATCGAGAACGACGAACACCGCTGAATCTATCCGGTAATTGCTGCTCTCGAGTGTGATCCTGAAAGATCAAGGAGGAGTTTTATGATTACACGGCGAAATAAACTTAAAATGCGCTATAAACTTTAAATGCGTCACGTGATAATATTTTTACCAATGACAATTACTTACACTCAGCCGTTTACATTGCAGGTTTTTCGAGGGTTTTCTGGGAAAATATAATAGCTATGTATAGAAAGTGTTGAGTTTGTATAAGCAGAAATTTTATGGAATAAAGAGGTTGTTATTGAAATTGGAATATTTCGTGCGTGTTAAACAACAGATATCCAATGCCTTTTAACAACAAAAATGATCTATGCTATAGGCTCGCACATGCGAAAGTGCGATTGTGATAGCAATAAAATAGTTTTATGATTTTTAACAATTATCTAATATAATTAGATTCAGGATTATGATGTTATTATAGTCGTTTTTGTTAGTTATTTTGCTTATCGTCTTTTGTTTTTTTGACAAAGTTTTGAAGTATTTTTTATTATAACCATTTTCTATAAACATTTCTGTAATAAACTTTACTTCATGATATGTTTTTTATACTGCATTATGCAAAAGCTCTTGGATAAAACCTTGATATAAACCATAAATTATATTTGGATCATGACAACAATACGGCTTTATTAGCACATTAGTTATTACATCTTTGCGATAAATATTGAAATGTTATATTCCGGATTTGTTACATGTTATTGGGAGATCAAGAAATACACACATGTATGTAATTGGACACACATATAACCCACATATAACAACGATTATCATTAAATGTGTGCAATATTTCAGCCCAAGTTATCAAAGAAAAATAAAAAAATTACTTGAATGAAAGACTTGATAATGGTTGGACTCGTAACAACGACATAAGCTTATTACTAACATTCCTAATTTATCATCAGTTAATAACATATTAATCAGTTTAAAGCATATATAACAATACATTACCACTTACTACTTCTAAGGCGCATTAGCAACTTAGTAAATGCTTATGTATGAATAAAAATCGGGCTTTAACTCTTTTTTTTTTTATTAAACAGCTTTAAACTTTCGTTAGGTATTTTAAAGTGACTTTACCGCTAACGTGATTTATTTGTTAGAACTTCCATTACTACAGTTAATTTGGATATCTTAAAGTTTAATGCTTGTAAGTTTGAGGTTTATCTTAGATATTTCATTACACTGCGACGTTTTCTTATCAAGTTAGCTATTTTAAAACAGGTATTGCAAATATAGTCGCACTTGCGTTAACTGACGAGGTTTAGTTTGTGTCTAATTATTTTGTTTTGGCATTTCTTTTTCAACAAATTATATCATTACTAGATTTTCTAACAAGCAATTCTTTCTCCTAATGTCGACCAAATTTCACTTTCGAGTGACTCGTTGATCAGCTAAGTTACATCCTGTGCCTGTCAACTTGGCTATAAATTTAACTATTTGTTGGTAATTTGCCGTAGATTGAATTATGAGAAGTCTTGTGGGACCATATTGTTAACATAATTTATTACAAGTTTTTGTTGTTCATTAAATATATTATATACTATAATATTAGTAGATTTGGCTTTTTAAGAGCTAAGTTGTTTTTCTTTAAATAATTGCAATATTAAATATGCCAGTCTTTTGCTCAGCCATCAGTTTTGTAAACAAGGGTGGAAAGAATGTTAGAAATAATATTTTTTTTTTGGATTTCCAAAGGATAAGTAAGTAATTATTATAGTAAGTAATATAGTATAAGTAAGTAGCAGTAATAACTAGTATAATAAGTGAGTAATTATTAGACAAATCAAATTTAATTAATAACCAGTTTATCATGAATTAAAAAAAGCTTTTAAAACCTTGTTTTACTTTAAATGTTATGAAAAAAAAATTTTGGAGTTCGTATTTGTCGTCTCGAAGAGCTCGGTACAAAGTCATATGTATTAATCTCAACTATAATATTTGAAGTGAACATTTTGTTTCTTTCTAATACTATCTTGACAATAATGGTAGTAAAAGAGCACTTATAACTGCTGTACCAACAATTTTTAACTTTCCAAATCAACCTTCTACTTTAAATTTAAAAAGAAAGTAGCATGCATGTTAAGTTGGGGTTAGTCATAATAGAGGAATAAACACTTATTAAATATATAATCTATAAAATAAATTTTAAGAAACAGCTATATCGACACGCATGCTATTACAACTCAGATTAATTACTTAATGGTTGTAATTACAATAACCAATTTAACGGCCGTGCAGATGACATCACTCAAACACCCCCACATAATGTCAAAATCTAAATTTACGGAAAAGTCAAGTTCCAAATATCTGTCTCTGAATATTTTCATTGAGTCCTTTTTAAATGGTTTTGTTAAAATATCTGCTAAGTTTTTCTTTAATGGTATATATTCCAAGGTTATCTTTCCATTATGAAGATACTCTCTTTTAAAATGGAATCATATATCGATGTTTTTAAACGTGAATATTTCACTGGAATCTTTGATAAAGCAATTGAACCTTAGTTATTGCTTTTGACATTCTCTTGTTCAGTGATTTTTACAGATAAATCCTTTAGGATTGGGTAAAATTTTGTGATCATTTTGTGACAACAAAACTAAGGTCAGGGCGAATACATATCATTGCTTAAACTAAACTGCCTAGCAACTTACGATAAAGTTCGTCTGAATTTATTTCGTTTTGCGGTTCTTCATCATATGATTCTAGGTTCGTTTCACATAGTGTTATTCTAGGTTTACAATCTCCCATTCCATATCGATATAATATATTAGTGAGGTAAACCTTTTGGTTCATAATTATTTTGTTAAAACTCTGAACAACAGTTATTCGGAGAAAATTTGGTATTTTTCCTAAATCGTTAATTTTAAAGTTTTGGTTAAGTATTTCTTTAAATTAGTTTATGACTTAAGTGGAACTGGTGGCTATAATAATATCAACCCAAATAAAAATAATAACTTTTCAATTATTTTTATTGTATAAAAAAACACATAGAATTCAGATTAAGTAAAACTCATTTCAATAAGGCAATCTTTTAATAATTTGTTCCAGTTTCTCCCATTTTGTTTAAGACCATAGAGCGACTTATTCAACTTTCAAAATTAATTTACTATTAGCTTGATCATAGCCAGGTGGTTGTGAGACATAAACTTCACATTCTATTAAAGCATGTAAATATGCACTTTTTGCATCCATTTGATGTACAATTAGATTATCATGTACAGATAGATTCATTATTATCTTTAATGATTCAATTCTAGCCATTGGTGAAAATGCTTCAGAGGAATCTTTTCCATCAATTTGCGTGAAACCTTTTGCTACATATCAAGCTTTATATATTGGATTATCAGGTTCACCTTTCACTGAGTAAATCCATCTACATCCTATTAGGTTCTTACCATTTGGCAAGGTAGTAAGGGTGTATGTAATGTTTTTATTTAATTACTTTATTTCTTCATCCATCGCTTCCGTCCACTTACATGCTTCTTTGCTTTGAATGGCATCACTGTAAGAAGTGGGTACTTTTACACAATAGCAGTAGTGAATACATTTAATGTAATCATTGTTTTCCGAATGGTCAATAATGTTATCATTTAAATATTTTGGTTTTCTTTAGTTCTCTCTGGCTTCTTATGGTTTTTAGTATGTTGTAACGTGGTAGGTTGGTGCTACTAATTTTGGTATGAGTTTTTGATTCCATCTTCGTCAATATCATTAGCTGTTATAAGTCCAAAACTCTCAGTTAACTTTTCTGATCTATGCTTTAAAACAGAATTTGTTTCAGGTTAGTATACTAAATATGAAGTACTTTCTCTGTCATATCCGATAAAATATCCAATTTTGCTACGTGGATCCTTTTTTTTTATTATCATCTTCATAGGGATAGCATATTGTTCTGAAAATATGTAATATTTGGAAAGGTTTGGCTCAGTCTTTGTGATAGTTCCATATGAAGTGTTTTCGAGTCTATTACTATAGCAACGATTTCTAACATAAGTTGCAGTCATTATAGCATACGCCCATAGAAATTTTGGTAACTTTGATTCAATAAGCATGCATCTGGCAACATCAAACAAAGTTCGCCAGTTTCATTCGGCATTAACATTTTGATGGGGAGAAAATGTGAGGTATGCTCATCATTAATATCGTACTTTCTTCAAAGTTCTTAAAGTTCTCTTGAAATATATTCACCTCCGTTATCGCTTCCTATTCGACTAACACGTCCAGATGGGTATATCTCTTTTGAATAAGAATGGTATATCACTTTTGAATATGAAAGTCTTTACAATACTATATGGAGTAATGTTTATTAAGAACTTTTCTGTTGCATATACAGCGTCTGACTTATGCTTTAAAAAATAAGTGAATAAACATCCTGAATAATCGTTAGTGAAACTAATAACATATTTATATTCGTCTTTTGTAGTTGGCACAATTGATCCAGCTAAATCGGTATACTCAAATAAGTATGCTGCTCTAATATTAGGTTCTCTGCTACGTATATTTGTTTGTTTTCCTAAAATACATATGTCACAAAAATTACTATTACTATTAATAATCTTCATACCCCAACAACTTTTTCTAATTTCTTCAAATCTGCAAAATTACAATGTCCTAGAATTTTATGCCATGTATCAATGTTTTTTTTCGAACTATACTTGTTGAAGTTATAAGTAGATAATACAATCTACCTGTCTGGTATATAGAAAATATTGTCCCATTTTTAGCAATCAATTCTCCTATATTACCTTTGAAGCTAACAATTGCACCTTTTTGTGCAGCAGCTTGAACAGAAAATATACAATTGGGGTAGCTTGGTATAAATAAAGTACTTTCTAGTTTAACTTGAATAACGTTTCCATCCTCAGTAGTTAATTCTACTGAAATAGTTCCTCGTTTTTGGGCCACGTTGTTGGTTTTTGTGCCATCAGCCAAATCTATATAATGTTTGTCTGGATTAATATGTTCATCCAGATGAATAAAATATTTGTCACTATTAACTATATGCTTGGTTGCTCCGCAATCAACAAGGAATGATTCATTTTCAGATAAAAGTTAAAAATCTCCATCATCAACTTTAAATACATAACTTTGATCAATATTTTGTTCTGTTAACTATTCAGCTTTATCTTTTCTCTGTTACTGTTTACAACAAGATTTGTCATTATGAGTATTGATTTACACAGTTTACACCTTTTTCTTTATTTTTATAACAATCTGTAAATTTTCTGACCTGGAGTGCCACATGTATAACATTTTGCAACATTTTTATTTTTAAATTTAACATTATTTTTCATAATACTGCTTATACTTGGTTCAGCCTGATTACTTCTTAAATTCTCAGTTTCTTCAAAGTTTCTAAGGGCTTGTTTAAATTTTTGAAAATATTTAAGTTTCTGATTGTGTTACAACCGCAATTAAAGACTTACGTTCATTTGGTAATTCCTTTAGGATCATTGCTACAAGAATTGAATCATTTACAATTTTGTCTGCAGATCTCAGAGCTGTTGCTAATGTTTCTGCTCTTATGATATAGTCGGTAATTGACTCCAAATTCAATTTTTGGAGAGTTGTAAGCTGATTGTATAATGTTATAATTCTTGGTTTGCTACAACCAGCATAGTGTTGTTTAAGTATTGAGAATGCTTCTCTTTCTTTATCTCGAGCATCTCTTAATATTAGTAATGCTATCTTACGTCTAGGTACTGAATTAGTTCTGCAAACGCTAATTCGTTTTCATCGTCATTTACTTTTTGAGTTCCAGTAATAACATCTTTTAAACCTTTTAGTTTCATGTATCTAAACATTTTTTTTCCCGTAATTCAAACTTTCTTTCATCTCCATCGAATTATAAACTTTGACATTGGCTTCTAGGCCCATAACCTGTTAAGATGGGGTTAGTCATAACAAAGGAATATATAATCTGTATATTTATATTAGGAAGCGGCCATATTGATACATGTGCTATTACAACTTAGATTATCTACTTAATGGTCCGTATTTACAATAATCAATATAACACCTGTGCAGATGACATCACTCTAACAGACTTCATTTACATGATAAAATACAAAGTTAGAAATCAACAATAAAGTTGAATTAAGTAAAATAAATAATGTTTAAAATAATAGTACAAATAACGAAACTGTCAAAACGACTTTTAAAAATAAGTATTTATCATATCAAGTTAAGATTTCTCGACTTGAAAAAACACTCTAAAACCTGAAAGTAAAGCATAGAATCTTAAAAAATGCAATGGTTCAATAGAACGTATTAATTTGTCTAAAAATTATTTAACTAACACCCATCGTGTCAAACAAGGAAAACGTTGGACTGTTAAAGAAAAAATTTTGGCTTGGAGAATCATGTATCCACAAGCTTTAAATATGTTTAAAAACGTTTTTTGTTACCTGCTTCAAGCACTATTTTAACGTTTCTTGAAAAATCTTTTGGGACCCCAGAATCTCGTTTTTTCGAATAAGATTGGCTTTACTAAAAATGCGAGTAGATACCTTAACAAAATTGGAATAAAACTGTAGTCTTGTTTTTGATAAACTGTCTTTGAAGCAACATCTTGATTCTGACAAAAACAATGACAAGATCATTGAAAATCAATCTAATGGCAAACCAGTGAACCAAGTATTTGTATTGATAGTCTGCAGGTTATTAACAAGATGGATACAACTAATTGCATAATTATCTAATAATTCTATTTGTTCAACCAAATTAGGTTATATAGTAAATAATGTTATGATTCATCTACTTATAACAGGTTTAGCTATAAAGTGTTTTGTTTGTGATCAAAGCTCAAGTAATATAAGAGCTCTCAAATTTTAAGGATTTTCATTATTAAATCAACAAATTTCACATCCAAAAACTACAGGAACAAAAGTTAATATAACATTTGATCCACCACATCTAATAAAAATGTTAAAAAGAATTTAATGGAGCATGACATTTTCTCTGATAGTAAAGTAACATAATGGAAGCATCTGAAAGAACTTTATAATTTAACTAGGTGAATGCTGTCCGACTTGTGCCAAAGTTAAAAGATCGTCATTTAGATCCAGGATCACTAATTAGCCATGCGAGTAAAGTTGGCAACAAATCTTTAGTAATCAAGTTGCTACTGCTTTGACTGAATATGCTCCTGCAAAACTATTGTCTGAAAAATTTTTGTCAACATTTTTTTTTATTAAATATGGATAATAATATTGATATTTTATTTCATTTGGATATATTATAGAAATATATTTCTAATATTCTTTGTCTTTCAACCAATTTCTTTCGTAAAGGTTTTTTTTAGGCTTGCACAGCTATATTTAATCAAGACTGTTTAAAATTTTTTTTGCATTCATACGAAGCAAAGTAGGCTTGAGTGACAGACCAACAACAATGCAGTTTAAGAAAGTGTGTGCTAATTAATTCAAAAAAATTTTAGTTTATAAAAATGGGTAGTTGTGATTTATGTTTATAGTTTTGAAATTCAAGTTTTTCAAACTAAGTTCGTGCAAGAAAAAAGAATAATAAAATACGTAAATATATATATATAAATATATGTATATATATATATTTGTTTATATATATATATATATATATATAAATGTATATATTATAGAATATAAAATCCGTAGAACAATTACATTATTTTGTTTTGCGTTATAAACAACAAAAATTTAAAGCAAAGCAAGCTGATGATTTGATCCTGCCACAAACTGACCGTACCTAGTTTAAAACAGTAAAGGGGTTTTTACGACTATGTTCTTAACATTAACGTAAAGCTAATTTTAAATATAAAACTAAGATATTATATAAATATATATATATATATATATATATATATATATATATATATATATATATGTGTGTGTGTGCGTATATATATATACATATATATATATATATATATATATATATATATATATATATATATATATATATATATATATATATATATATACATATATATAATTATAACATATATATATATAATTATAACATATATATATATATATATATATAATATATATATATAACATATATATATATATATATATATATATATATATATACATATATATATATATATATATATATATATATATATATACATATAATATATATATAACATATATATATATATATATATACATATATATATATTTATATATATATATATATATATATATATGTATATTAGGGATATGACAATTTTGCAGCCCTATATCCCCATACTAAATTTAGTGGAGATTTTGTGCAAAAATCAGAAAAATAACAAGCATTTTTATTATATGTCAAAAAAGTTCACCCCCAATTAAAAAATGTTTGTAAATTTTTTTTAAAAAATGTAGTTTTGCAACACATCTTCCACTACTTTGTAGAAACCAATAAAGATGTATAATTAAAATTTGTCTACTGTCTATTTGACAATAAGTATTTAATATTTAATTTTTTTATGCTATGGCATAATGGCATTAAGTCTTGCATCACTTTCACAGCACGTTCTGCACATATATTTGAACGTTGTGTTGGTATTGAGGTTGGCTCAGTGGACCAAAACCTTTAAATGATTTCAATGCTTTAGGATGCTCATTGCATGCTTCTAATAGATTAACAAAGTCTGCAGGATTGAAGTAGTGACCCCCAAACCATATTTCACCCCATGAACCACAGATGAAGTCACATGCTGCTTGAGCTGATTCTGATTCTTGGTATTCTGGTACTAAAATGTAAGCAAGTAGAATAAAAATGGCTCTCGAATTCCACCTTGCATTGCTTATAGCAGGAAGTGATTTGAAATTAACTTTTGGAAAGTTACCTGTGCTTTTAAACTTTCTATAACATGCTATTAAGTGATTCAGGAAATCCATGTCATCTCTCCAGCGAGTTCGCTTAACTTTCGTCAAAGGATTTCCAATATTACTAAACAATAGCTTCAAGTTCTCACAATCTTGCTGCAACCTTGTCACAAAAGGGTAATGGAGATATGGTGACATTGTCGATCCTTCAAAAAGATCATTCATGACATGTTTCAAAAGAGTATCTAGAATATGGTGTTGGCATCCAATAAAAACAGGCTTTTCTAGTCCAATGGTTTTAAAATGTTTCTACACCGTGTAACTACACCATTTCTTAATCCTGTATTTGTAGATGTTGTGTCAGATACAATCAATTTTATGGCTGGCCACAGCTCATACTCATCTAGCACATGCTTTATCCCATTATATATTGCTTCACTTTTTCCATTCGTCATTTCCAGAACAGCAAGCCTAACCTCTCCATTTTCATTTTTCAAAACAACTACTTGATGTTCCATTTTCTTTATTTGTTTTCCATCAAAGTGCAAAGACCACTTTTCATTTTTTAGGTTTTCCATATAATTTGCTTTCAACTTTTCTCCTTCTTTCATAACACCTTTGTAGATACCACTTTGCGTTGGAGTATGAATAGAAATACCACTTTCTGAAAGAGTTTTACAGACTTTATGTGCTTTTTTGGTACTATCTTAGCAGAAATCACTAAATTTACTGCTGAATTTGTTTTTTGTTTTTTAGATGATGATGAAGGACCTTCAGCTTCAATATCACTGCTGGAACACTGCTCTTCACTAGCTGATTCAACAAAATCTTGTCCTTGACTGATGGACATTTGTTTCTTTATCAACACTAATTTTCTTGGATGAATACCTTCAGCATCTTTAATTGTGGTACAATATCCAGCTCTTCCATTTGTTTACTTTTGAAGATAATAAAATTCTTTATCTTCCTGACACAACCATTCACCTTTCTCATCGGTTATGTCAAACAATCGTGTAAAATTTTGAGTTCCGGGTTTTCGACTATCTTTGTCAAGTTTTTTCAATACATTTTCTATTTTTCTTTCTGCTGCCGATTTCCCTTGTTGAATAGGAATATTTAGCTTTCTCCATAGCAATTTAGTTTCTTCAGCCACAATTGCAATTCTCTCCTTTCTACTTTTCACATTTGATGACAAACTTTTAAATCGATCAATGATACGCTGTTCTGTTGGCATCTTATTCATTTCACTAATACTTTTAACAACAGCAGTACATTTTCTGGAAGTTTTAGCTTTTTCAAACCTTACTAAATTTGATTCCCAAACTTTATTATTCTTGTTTGAAGCAACTCTATTTTTGGACATAATGTTCAAAACACAAGATAACAGTTTGACAAAGTTAAAGAAGACAATTCCGGTTATATACAAAAAACCAATTATAAAATGCTGAAGCACTTCCGGGCGGTCCAACAGGGTTCAAATCGAAAATTGCAGTTATTAAAAGTTTCAGTTATCTCGTAAAGAAATCTGTAGAATTTATGATGTTTGTGATCACAGTCGTATATTGAGTAAGATTGGGTTCTCTATTATATTTCTAATTTATAACTCACTAAAAAGATAGGAAAAATTATTTTCAGCTTGAGGGGTGATCTTTTTTGACAATTTACTTAAAAAATATATATTTTATGTTTATAAATATAATTTCTCCACTCATGGTCATACCAGTCATACCCCTAATGTGTATATATATATATATATATATATATATATATATATATATATATATATATATATATATATATATATATATATTTATATATATATATATATATATGTATGTATTAGTGATGTGCCATCGTATAATGCCGATTATGGCTAATAATAGATTTAATGTATTTATTTAAGGGTACTATAGTAATATTAGGGATTTAAATTACATATTTTATATCAACCTATGCATCGAAAGTGATTCGACCTACTTGCCTATGGTATTGGTAGCCAGCAACCAATTAATCGGCTTAACTATGGGCCTATTATTCGGAAGATGGCATGGGTTGATTAATCGGCATTGGCCGATGCATTGCTAATAGCTATTATATGCATATATATATATATAAATATACATATATATATATATATATATATATATATATATATATATATATATATATATATATATATATATATATATATATATATGTACACACATGTAGCGAGAGAGAGAATACGAAATCCGTAGAACAAATAATATATATATATACATTATATTATATACATTATATATTATTATTATTATTATATATGATATATGTATATATACTATATACATATATATATATATATATATATATATATATATATATATATTTATAAAGATATATATATATATATATATATATTATTATTATATATGATATATATGTATATATGCTATATATATTATTATTATTATTATTATTATTATTATTATTATTATTATTACTATTAAATATATATATTTATATATATATATATATATATATATATATATATATATATATATATATATATATTATTGAACATAAAATCCGTAAAACAATTATATTATTTTGTTTTGCGTTATAAACAACAAAAATTTAAAGCAAAGCAAGCTGATGATTTGATCTTGCCACACGCTGACCGTAGCTAGTTTAAAAAAGTAAAGGGGTTTTTACGAGTATGTTCTTAACATTAACGTAATGCTAATTTTATATTAAAAACTAACATTTTATGTATATGTATATATATATATATATATATATATATATATATATATATATATATATATAAACATATATTAGTGACGTGCCATCGTCTAATGCCGATTATGGCTAATAATAGGTTAAATGTAATTATTTAAAGGTATTATCGTAATATTAAGGATTTAAATTTTATATTTAACATGAACCTATTCATCGAAAGTTATTTGACCTATAGTATTGTATGGTAGTGTATGGTATTTGTAGCCAGCAACCAATTTTTGCAACCATTCGGAAGATGGATTGGTTGATAATCGGCATTGGCCGATGCATCGCTAATGGTTATTATATATATATGTGTGTGTATATATATATATATATATATATATATATATATATATATATATATATATATATATATATATATATATTTATAAATATATATATATATATACATGCCTGTAGCGAGAGAGAGAATACAAAATCCGTAGAACAATTAATATATATATATATATATATATATATATATTCATGTCTGCATTAAGAAATTATTCAAATTTTTATTCAGTAAATTTTCTTGATCTAAATATAATTTCAAATTTTTCTTGTAAAAATAGAATACGTTTTTGGAAATGTTATTATTGGCAGGCACAGTTTTTATAATGGACCATTTTAATTTAAAAATAGTATTTGTTTATTTTGGTTGGCAAATATATTTTGACTGCATAGTTTCTTTATAGTATTTTTTATGTTTAAAAGATTGTTAAGGTTGAAATAACGTTTTTCTCATTTGCCCTCGGTTAAGCCAATATATATTGTTTATCAGAATTCTTATGCGAGGAAACAATGCATTTGTAAATAAGTTTTATTGAAAAACTTTCGTGTTTTATAGGGCATTTATTTTTTTGCTTGCAGTTGTCGTTTTTAGTATTTTCTTGTTTTAGAAATTCAATTTTATTAATTAATGCAAAATTATTGCATTTATGATTCTTTTAACATTTTTTGCATTACTAATAAGCCATCATCACAATACAAGCCTAGTTAATTAAATTAAACTATTTTTGCTAGGAAATTTAAAATAAGTAAGCCTACTAATTCGCAAATTTCTGCTCCGTTGTAATTTCCCATTGTTACATCAAAGCTTTCGTACGTGGTTTTTTCCTTCACGTCTCGTTATTAAAATAGAGTAATGTTTTTCTGCAATATTTAATTAGATGAATAGTAATGTAAATTCAGTCTAGACTTTTCCCAAGTTCTATTGTTTTATTTAAAATTTCTGCTCTAATTGTGGGGTGAAAATCATGAATATCAATTTGTATAAATGTGAATTTATTTTTATTACAAATTTAAGAAATCTAATTTATAACATCACACAGTGGGCCAGAATCCCATTTTTTTGGAAAAAAGTCATAACTTTTTTTCCTTTCATCCATAGGCCTTAAAAATTTGTATATAAAGTAATTGGATGATTATAATTTAAGTAAGCATGGTTTTTTGATGGTTGCCATAGCAACCCCGATTGCATAGAAACGCATCTTTATGCTTAGTTCCAAAGTGTTATTTTTAGCCAAATGTTTCTAAACTTGTTTTGCAAATTAAAATAATTTGATGATTCTAATATAATTGAGCATAACTATTTGTTTTAATTTACAGTCACACTTTAATATTAGTACGCACATTTCCAAAATTATTAAGATTAAATACAAAAAATACAAAAGACACATCTATAAACTAATATAATCTGTGGATGACATCAATAAGTCAATATCTCCTGGTGGTAAGTTTTTCGTTTTGGTGTTACTTCCTGCTGTCTTTCTCAGAGATGCAATAAATGGATCGGATGTACACAGTAGTCGATTTAACAAATCTTGGTTCGTTTTCACACGAGATGATTTTCTTGCAAAATGTTCACAATAGTTTTGAAAGTCTTTATTGCGCGCTTCTTGAGCTTCTTCAGAATACATACCAATGGGTAATGCTAAAGTTTTAATAATTTCAGAACCATGAATTAAAATTTTGTGCAGAGATTGTGGCATATAGTACCAAGGAAAATGATGAACGTAAAGACGAGCTGTTTTTCAACAGAAAGCCTCAAATTTTCCAGTGTCAATGTCTGAACCACATGAAATTGTTGCCAATATAATATGCAAATTTAGAACCAGTTCAACATCAATATTTAAAATTTCTGCAAACTTTTCTGCATTTTGAAATGCTCTTCGAGCCGTATTTCCATCATTTGATGTTCCACTACCACTAGATTTCGGAACATCAACTATCAAGCCCATTTCACCTTTAAATCTATTTTGAATTTGTTGTTTCAGAGCCTTTACTTTAGATTTATCTTCTACTGTTCTTGCCTGCCACTTTTCAAAGTCATTTTATATCCAATATGTAATAAACATTCAAAAAAACGTATCCAAGCATGTAAGGATGATAAACCATATGAATAACTGCCTGTCATATCGTTTTTCAAAATCATTTTTTCAATATCATTCATTACTTTGGGACTTGCCCCACATACAGTACAGCATTGACTAGAATTTGTAACATCTATAATTTATAACATTGAAAGAGCAGTGTGAACTTTTCCATCAATCATAGTAATTTGTATTATATGATGTAATTTGATTTTTTTGTTATTTATATCAACTTCAGTATCTTTCAAGTTTGAAATCTCAAGCCTAATGAGATCCTCCTCTGATTTAGAAACTGCTGCCGTTTCTTTTTCAAATTTAAAACGCAGAGGTCTACAGTACATTGTTGGTGATGGTCGTGAGTTTCGCCAAGCTGGGTAACGTTTTCCATTTGAAAAGCCACACAAGTCCAATGGTACTAGGCAAGTAATAAAAAGTGCCTGCTCATCGTTTAAATTTCTTGTTACTGTTTCTTGCGATATTTGTTTATATATGGACTGTCCTGTGGCACCATCAAAGCCTATTTTGTATCTCAGAGAAAGACTATCTGGAGTGCCTTCAGTGCTAAGGACATCATACTGTGCCTGGCATATTCTATTTGATGTATGATTCACCAAAGCTTGCAGTTTTATTTCAGCTAAAAAATCTGAGACAGATATATCTGCAAGATAGCATAACAACTTTGCATCTCGAACATCATTATATGGCGTATATATATCAAATCCCTTTTCAACTGCTTGATTTCTAATAATTTGGTAGGAAGCTTTTGTTAATTTAGCATCTAATAGAAGACAAAGAGCTTCATTTTTAGACATTCTAAAATCTTTTTTTGAGGTTTTTTCAATTGGATTTTCTTTTCTCCTTTTAATTTCTGAAGCAAATTGCAACGCAGAAGCAGAATACATTTCAGTTAAGTGACTAACTTTATGTTTTTTGGTTTTAGTAGAGTAGTCATCAAAGTTTGCCTTAATTGGCCTTCCAATAGGTATTGGTGTTATATTTATATCTTCAGGAACATGGCTTTGCAGCCATTTTTCATTCTTTTTTTCAAATCGAGCCATGTTGCTATCTGACTTGCGCCACCTATCTCTTAGATGTGCTAGTATAGTTCCTAATTACTTCTTGTTACAATTCAAATTCATTGCCTCAATAAGTGTTCCCTCAATACCACAGTCAGATATTTGTAGATTATTACGCTTGTGCACTAAGAATTCATAGATATCAAAATATTTCATTTTCATCCTACAAATACAAAAAATATATTATTCATGAGACATTTGGACAACCAGACATGAAACAAGCTCCACATATTTACATGTTCATTTTAATGTGATAAAAAAGATATTTTGCTGAAAAATTACAATGATGGGAGCCTGGAAACACAAAAAAAAACCAGAATATTGGCCCCCCTGTCCCAAACATGCAACTCATAAAAATTATGTATAGAGACGCAGTCGACATCCGTCGACAATAGGTAAAATATATATCGATTATGTACATATAAGATAAGATATTTCAAGTCTCAAATTTCTGGAGGACCTTGGAGCGCAAAAGTATTTTATTATTTAAGTGAAGTTTTCACTAAGAAAAGTACTTTAAATACGCAATCATTAGAAATCAATTTATTTGATATAAATTACGTGCAAAATAACTTTGCAATAAACCATTTGATAGATAATACTTAGTTTTATTAAATTATGCAATAAAAAAATGACGCTCTAAATATTAATAAATTTTTTTTGCTTATTAGTAACACGAAAAATATTATTAAATAAATTAAAAAATTAAAAAATACCTTTTTTAAAAACAGTTAAAAATGCAAACGACATGATAGTTATGCAGAAATATATACATTTTAAAAACGCCAGATGTTTAAGCTATAAAATGGTATATAATAATGTCATTTTTGAGAATGTTTTTTAAATACTCTTTTCCACCATCTGGCCCACTCTGCATCAGTGGTATTTTTCCACTGTTGCATATTTAATTTTTTTTCGAATAATATTATTTATTTTCTATAATTTAATTCTACTAGCGTGCCCTAGTTCACTTTTGGAAGGTACTAGTAGCCTGCAAGTAAGTTTGTTATAAATATTTGGTGTATAATCTTTTAGTGTAATAAACGTTTGCGCTGGTACGACTGATTCTAGTTTCTTTATTAATTATATATTAACTGGCAGTAAGCAACCCGTAATACGTATTATTAGTAATTAAATCATCAATAACAATAAAAACACATTACTAACTTGATATATTATCTAAAAAATAACATTAAATAAAATACATCATTAATAATTATTTTGGTTTGATTCCATAACAGCAATTGCATTGCTTATAATTAACGACATAAAATGACATCATAAGCATAAACATCAGTTAAGTTCTTTTTAAAATTTGTTATAACAGACAAGGTAGCAGAAAAGGAAAGTCAAGTTAAGCCTGCTAATTCTTAAAAAAAGAAATATAAACTCACAATTTTCAATTACAAAAGTATTATTTGCATTTTACTGTTAGTAGGAGAATTAGGATAATAACAGCCTAGTTCTATTTACACAAAATGCAGTAACAATACCACATAACATAAGGTATTTGTAAGGACACATTGATGTGTCTCCAGAATTAACAAAGAAAATATTATAAAAAGGCTAGACAACACACTGGCAAATAACACCTCAACTAAATAAGATATTTTATTAACTAAAATACTTGAAACTAAAAAATATTTTTTTATTACAATATTTGAACAATCAAGGGACAATTATAGGTCAACAATTTGAACAATTAAATTTTAAAATAGCAAGCAACTCGTAAAATATTTCTTAAACTTGGTCATTATTAATTGTAGTATTAAAAAATACCCAAGAGCTCGGTAATTACATAAGTTTTATCAATTCTTCCTATACTAATTCTCATTTAAGTCTTATCTAAGAGAGAGGAAGAGAAAGTTTTTCCAATGCAGCATGTTAAAAAAATCAAAAAGTCATGCAATAAATAATAGCAACGGGTTATGATACCAATAAACAAAGTTATTTTTACCCTAGCTAAAATTAATTTCCAGTATTTCTTAATTAGGTTCCAGCTTCTTTCAAACTGTTGACTAATGATTAATAGAGTAAATTTCACGTCATATCAAGTTTACAAAATTAAAACCATGTTTCAACAGTAAGCAAAATAATAAAGTGATGACAAAGGCAACTCAAAAAAACAGAAAGAACATAAATATGTTTTAAGTTACAAAAATAAAAATTATTAATTGTTACTATAAATAGTCAAATTCACTCTTTGCTTTGTTCTAAAGTGTCTAATGTAAAATCAAATTAACAGACATTTACACTGCTTGTCACTGAATTCTGGTAAGTAAGTCTTCTGCTCGTTGAGCATCATTTCTTACATATTAATGACAATTAATTTCATCATGATCTATTTCTTTCATTTAACAACAATTATTTTCAAGTCGTCTATTACCATTTACACGAGCAACTTCTTCGAACCTAATATTGTCTAATTTCAATTTCACTGTTATCATTAAGTATATTACCAGTAATAATACTACTCTTACAACTGAATAATAAATGAACGTAAAAGAAATTTACAAATTATTATCTTTTCTAATAAATAATAATAAATGCAGAATCTTGTATAAAAAATGAAGCAATGCCAGTCAGTATATTTTACTCTAAAGTAATATGTATGAATGTATGTGTATGTATACACACAGTGCTGGCCGATGAATTAGGAATCACATCACATTTATTGGAAGAAAATAAAATAGAACAACAAGAATAACTTAACAACCCCGAAAAATATTAAAAATGACTTAAATATAGAAGCACCATGTAAAAATTGTCACAAATGCAAAATTCTGAAAGATCATTAAGTTTGCTGCCTAATATTTGGTGTGTCCACCCTTATTTCTTAGATTGGCTGAAAAACGCGACGAAAATGGCATCGAAAATAGCATCGACTGGATAAATTCCGCACAGAGACGACGGATACGATCACTGTGGCACCATATATTAAATAGTTTTTCAGTTAATTCTCTTTTGTTAGTAGATGCAGTTTTCAGAACTTCCCTCTTCAGCTCGTTCCACAGCCCCCTCGATCGGGTTGAGGTCGGGATTGTTGCCCGGCCATTCCAGAACAGGAATCTTCTGGTCCTTCAGGAATTTCAGCACGGATTTGGCTGTGTGGCGTGGAGCTCCATCCTGCATGAATATTGCATCTCCACGTGGAAACCATTCTTTTACCTGTTGTATGAGACGTATTTCCATTACTCTCTTGTATTGGTCCTGTTGCATATCCCTTCCACAAAATACAGACGCCCCGGTCCTTTGACAGAAATAAAACTGCAAAACATGATCTTTTGTGGGTGTTTTACAGTGTCCAGGATACAGTCGGGGAGGCTTGTCTCTTCCTTCTTCCTTCGAACAAATCGTGCCCTCTCAGCCATGTCTTCCAGCGTAGACTCATCAGAAAAGCACACCTGAATAACAAATATTAACCTATAAAATAACGGTACTCAGTACGGTATTACATACCGTATTTTATGATATGGAAAATACACATAATAAAATGACAAAACTAATGAAAAAATAAATATTATTATCACCATAAAGTGGGCATATATTTCTGACTTTAAATAATTTCATAAGAGTATGTAAACTGCTTACCTTCGACCAATCGTCTTCGGTCCAATCGGCGTGTTGACGTGCCCACGTCAGCCTCTTCTTCTTCATTGCAACCGTCATCTTGGGTTTCTTCGTGGGTTTGTATGCCTTGTAGCCAAAATTCAACAAACGTCTTTAAGCAGTTCTTAAGTTTACTGTTAGTCCTATTATGCCATTCCATTCCTGTGCTAACTCTACGGAAGATTTCTTACGTCCTTTTCCGCACAAGTTCAGAAGTACGCGATCATTCTTAGGGATAGTCTTGGAAGCCCTTATACAATTTTCTCTCTTGGTAGCTATGACATATTGGCCTTTGGACAGCTTATTTCTGATTCTTCCAACAGTCTGACGCGAAACTTCTAACTTGCGAGCTATTTCGGAATTCAGAAGAGCAGTATTTTCTAACAACAGTATTATTTCACTTTTTTTTGCTACGCTGATGTCCTGTTTCTTACCCATTTCTGTCAAATAGTGTCTCTTACCACTTGAAGCTTGTTTCAATAACAGCAAAGTAATAACTTATGGGCGATAATACAAGTAAAATTACAATTAAGCTACAAAAGACGCCAAAATTAATGACCAGAAATCGCCAAATACCGCAATCAAGTGCTTTAAGAACCTAAAGCAAATTTTATACAAATTACGAAAAAATCATATTTTAGCAACAAATTTGAAAAGTCCATGACAACAAACAATAAAATAAGTATTATGACAGCAACTTATGTAACAAACAAAAATTGATCAAATCCTTCTGAATTCCTAATTCATTGGCCAGCACTGTATGTATGTGTGTATATATATATATATATATATATATATATATATATATATATATATATATATATATATATATATATATATATATATATATATATATATATATATATATATAACAAAATATGGAGAAGCACTACTAATTATTTTTTACCTACTTCCAGCAGGATTTTATTTATTTTGTCTATTCTCAGTTAATTTTTCTTAGAAAAAATATTTATATAGATACAGAAAAAATCTAATATAAAATAAAACAAAATATTAAATTTGCTCAAACCAGTAACAGTTTCAATGTCTAAAAATTTTATTTATTAATAACCCTTCTATTTAAAAAAAAATAACAATTGATTTAAAGTGACTAAAAAGCACTGCAGCTCTTTCTAACTGCACTATAAAATATCAATCAATCCATCAATAATTCATTTCTGAAATAAGATTTTACATTCAAGGATGTTTAGAAATAGTAAATTTACTAATATAAAGTAAACTCCTGCTAATGTTAATAATATCTAGTTCAAATAAATATAATGCTAATTTTCATAATATATAATAAATATAATAAACTTTATAACATTAAAATAACGGTGTTAATAATAACTTTATAACATTAAAATAACGGTGTTAATAATACTTCTAATAATAATAACAATAATAATAATAACTATAATAACAACAACAATAATAATTATTATAATAACAATCATAATAATAATCATAACAAAATTAATATTAGTAGTAATAGTTAAAAGTATTTAATAATAGTAATGTAAATATTTATAAAAATAACATTAAGCAATAGTAATGACAACAAAATATTTAATAGAAATTAAAAAATAATAAAAATACTAAAGACAACAAAAATTGATTATAGAAATTATAAACATTAACTATATTTTTTTAATAAAAAGTAGAATAATCTAGTTTTAAAGGTTGAGAATGAACTAAGAGCTTTTAGTTCATAAAGAAGGTTGTTCCAAGTTTTAATGCTTTGATATTTTATAGATTTATGCCCGTATTTAAGAGAGCAGTGTTTAGAGACAGACAGGTTTAAATTACTATTGGAACGAAGGTAATAACGAGTGTTGGCACTTTTGGAAAAGAAACCGACGAAAGTTAAAGGTAGGTTATTGTGTTGGTGGTTCCGGACAAATTGGCAGTTTGAAAATTGAATATAGTCACATAGTTTTAATACTTTAGAAGTTAGAGCACATAAAATTTAATATACTGAAAATAAATTTTTTTTAAAGCCTTGTTTTGGAGATGGGATAACCTAATAAGAGCTTTTTAATGGGACTGCCCCCATACTTGGCATGCATTTATAAGATGTGAGCCGAAAATAGCATGGTATATGTTCAAAAGTGTTTCAAGATTAACATAATGGCGAACTTTGGCCAACATACCATTAGATCTACTTAGTTTAATTGCTAAGTCTTCACAGTGGGATAAAAAGGAAATATTTGAATCAATTTTTATACCAAGACATTTAATTGAGTTAACAGGTTCAATTTTTTTGCCACTTAGTCTAAAGTTCATTATAGATTTTTGTTTTATTTGATTTAAAGATAATAAGTTCAGTTTTATTAGAGTTTAGAAAAAGTTTGTTGGAGCGAAGCCAATGAACTAGATTGGCAAGATCGTGGTTAATGTGTTTGTTAACTTTTTTTAAGGATTCATTAATTATCATTAGGTTAGTGTCATCAGCTAAGTGGTAAGCAGTAGCAAACTTAATGGACGTATGTAAATCATTAATATAAAGAAGGAAAAGCAGTGGTCCCAATACTGAACCCTGTGGAACACCATTAGAACATTTTACAAGGGTAGATTTTGAGTTATTAATAGAAACAAAGTGTGTTCTATTGTTTAAGTCTGAAGTAAACCATTTAAGGGGTACGCCTCTGATCCCATAATACTTTTATTTTTTTAACAAAATTGAATGATCTACTGTATCAAACGCTTTCTGTAAATCGACAAATACACCGCATGCAAAATATTTATAATCGATTGCTTTTCTAATCAGTTCAGTCATTTCAATGAGAGCATGAGTTGTGGAGTGATTGGCACGAAATCCATACTGATGGGTGTAAAAAATAAAACAAATCCTGCTTAGCTAAGTTGCCTTGTTCTTAAGAATCTGAAAACAAATAAGTAAAAAACCAAGAACAAACAAACATTTATTAAAACTACTCTATTTAGACAAATTATATTAATGCGGATAATGAGCTTTTTCTTTTCCCAGGTTTAACATTCGATGTTTCCAAGTTTTAGAGTATTAAACGTTAGTCGTAAACCAAAGCAAAGATTTTTAAATACGGATCGGACTGCAAATTTCGAATTTTTATTTTTCAAACATATTTATTAACATTTTATAAAAAAATAACTATCGTTGTCAGTAGTTTTTCAATTTTCTTTTTTCTACATCTTTAATTTTGCTTGCGTACAGAAAAAGTATTTATTAATTTTTGAATATAATCAAAAAATACGAAATATAATGATAATAAAAATCTTATAAAAATGAAATTCGAAAATTTATATATTACTATATACATGTAAATATATTACCCAGCAAACACTTTTATAGAACCTTTGTATGTTTTACAAAGTTTATATGAGCTGATATGCGCTTGCTCTAAGAATCAACATGGGACCCATATGGGCCGCCCATCACTTAATATTGTTTTTATAAATGATCGGCTACCCAAGTTGGTTATTTTTAACGAAAGCTTGTTCAATTCCAAAAGGCAAATGGTTTTAATAACTTTATCCCGTCAAAAGTTGAGAACCAAAGCTAAAATATAGTTTCACGTTTTTCTTGTTTTCTCAAATTTTATTACGTTTTATTACATAATATTTTATACATAAATTTTATGACATTTTAATAATTTTTAACACCTAAATAAAATGGGCGAAAAGTATATAGTGGGCGATGTCAAATAAGTCATACTTGTGCAAAGGTAGATAAGCATTTTAGAGTTGCAGGTATAAAATCTTCTCAACATCAAACGTTAATTAGTATTCAATACTTTAGTATTTACATGAGTATATTAGTATTTACTAAAGTAATTACATGATAATAAATCTTTTCCTCAGCCTTGATAAAAAAACTTATTTAGATGCTTTCTTTTTTTATCAACTGGATAAAACCAAACATAAAGAACTTTTTTAAATTATCAAAATGATTTCAACTCAGAAGCGTGTACAAACTTTTGTTGAAAAGAGCTTTGTTATAAACAAAACATTTTCCTCATGAAAATTTTAGTCAAACTTAATAGTCCTCCATGAATTTAGTCAAACTCAATCAAAGTCAATCGTCTCCTATCGCATTATAAAAGATCATATGAACATTAAATTCATTTAAATTGACACTATAATTATCACAATGCACTTATGTTATCAGTTAAGTCGGCCAGTCAACAATACCCAAATCAGTTTAGTATGGAAAAAAAAGTTAAGAGTGTGATTATAATATTACTTTATTTTTGGTCTCCTGAAAAAAGTTATATTCATACATTTTCTTTCATTGATTTTAATAAAGTAGACGTTTAAAAAAAGGTCTTTTCATATTTTTAAAATCTTGAAACAATGGAAATAAAATCCTTTTTTAAAACAATTTTTAAATTAAAATTTCAATATAGTGTTAATTGCAGACAGATTTAGCACATATTTAGTCTTGGTCATACAAAGGAGGCAAGAGGAAGTGCAACTTCTCCCTAACCAATTCAACCCCCACCTCCCACTGGATTTGAAATAAAAAAACAAATACTAACTTACTAAAAACTTCTTAATAAATTACAACAACATTATTTTTAATGTTTTTACTTTTATTTATTTTTTTCTAACCAACTCCTTATATTCTTAAACTCTAGATCAGACTTGTTGAACGCACAATCTGATATTGTTGTAGGTGTAAAAATTAGTTATATAACTTCAGAGTTAAGCACCTAGCAATCATTTCTCATTGGACCAAAGAAATTTATAATTGGGTCATGTGGTAGCATAAATCTGACAGCATTCCCTATCCACTAAATTTCATCGTAAAAACATGCAATATACTTCTTTTTTTTAATATTTAATCTCTATTATTTTTGATTTTGGAATAATATCAAATACTTCAATACGTGTATCAACACTTGTTTTTTTTCAAATACTGTGTTTAAACTTAAGGAAATAAAATGATGATACATCATTGTGCCAAGTATCGTTCTACCATCTAAATATTTTTTTCTAAAGTTCCTTATTTTTAGCCTTTGAAAATAACTTTAAAAGTTTCCATTTATTTTTGCTTTACAAAAATAGTTTATTAAACTAACATCCAAAATCTGCCTATTGTTACTTGTTTTAGAGTTTCTAAATAATTGTTGCCTATTGTTACTTGCTTTAGAGTTTCTAAACAAATTACTTATTTAACAACCCCACCAGTACCGTCAAAGGGTATTTACCAAGACTGTTAGCAAAAAATACTAATTTAGCTTTTAAATCAAAGTCTCTACTGTGATGGCAAAGATTGATAAAGTTTTAAAGTTTTTTAAATTGTGCAGCACAGCCATCAAAAAAAAACATTACACATGATAAATCTAGCAGATTCTTTTTGATATATTTAGTCATATCTTCTTAGTTCTTATAAACAAATATGCAATAAACAACTTTATAGTGCTTGAATATATTGGAGCATCAAATAATACATCGAATTCATTAAATAATCCGCGTTTTCAAAAACAACTAATCTTAAACTTGATACTTAAACACTTCAAAATAACTTAATATCCTTTTACGTGTCTGAGATTCTATTACAAGTGTTGAAATTTGTACTTTATCGCAATAAAAGTCAGTTGAAGAAATTTTCTTTTTGATTTCATATAATAAAATGTCAAGATCGTGAATTTTTTTTAATATACAGTTATGGCCATTGAAATCCGACCACCAGAATCATTTTACTTAAAACTAGTTTAATGTAGTAATAAACAATTGTATTATAGCAATAAAAGAATAACAGTAACAATTAATGATTATAATGTAACATATCGTACATATTCAATGTTTTTAATATTTAGTGGCACCACCATATGCTTTTAAGACTGCATTAATGCGATCTGGCATTGAATCCACGAGAGCCTGACAATATTCTGGCGTTATTTCAGTAATCCAAGCTTGACGAATTTTGTGCGCTAGATCGTCCAGTGATGTAGGGTTAGTTCTGGATACTGCTGACTTTAACTTGACCCAGCAATTTTCGATTGGGTTCAAGTCTGGGGATGATGCCGGCCAAGGACCCAGAACCTGAACGTTGTGATCCTTTAACCAAGATTTTGCAAGACGAGATTGGTGACACGGTGCACCATCATGCTGGAATATTTTGCAACGACGAATTTCCATCAAATTTGGAACCTTTTCTTGAAGGATTTTTAGATATTGTTGGGAGTTAACAGTCTGTCCCTTCTGCATTAAATAAATACCACATTGACCAGATGAAGCTATTGCGCCCCACACCACAATTGAAGGACATTGCTTGACAGCTGGTACGGTATACCTTGCATTAAAACGCTGATTAGGTGGGCGACGAACTAATGACTTATGCGGAGCGAATTGCTTTATTTGTGTCTCGTCGCTAAACATTATCTGGCGCCATTTGGTTATTGACCAGTGTCTGTGAGCTCTACAAAATGCGATCCTATCACGGATGTTCTTTAAAGACAGTCGCGGTTTGAGGGCTGGACGACAAAAACGTAGACCTGCATCTTTCAATAAACGTCTTCTAATTGTTCGAGTGCTGACTGTTACGTCATTAGGAAGATCTGCCCTGATTTGTGTGCTGGATATTGTTGGATCTCTCACAGCAGCCCTGCGTATCATATTGTCTGTTTGTTTGCTAGTAATTCTAGCTTTACCAAAACGTTTTCTGGGCGCAGTGGATCCCGTGTCTTTGATTAGTTGTATAATATCATGAACAGTAGATTTTGGCATTCGCAATTTTGCTGATATCTGACGCTCACTTGCACCATCCTCCCATAAAAGTTTAATATTAGCAAGAAGACCTTCCTTCGTAGTCATAATTAAATTGTGACAGTTAAATGATAATCCATACCCTACAATGAGATATATAGCTTAATAAATTTTACACTGCAATAAAATAAACGCTAATGTGATTGGCTAAAAGCTAATTAACTAATCATTGATATCAGGGAAGAAAATAAATTGATTATTCGCATGCATAGACTGTTTTTCTTTATATTCAGCAGTAGTCGGATTTCAATGGCCATAACTGTATTAATAGAAATAGTGTTGTTTGTTTCTGCTGGTAAAAAATTGTTGATGAACATTTTTTTTAAATTAATTAAAATGTCTGAATGGTTTAAATTGAATAAACTTTCTTCTAATAATAATAAAAATGGTCTTTTTTTCATCCATACTACAAGAAACCTCTTCTACCAACTGAATTGCCTGCTATAGATGTCATGCAATTTAAAAGAGTCACGGCTACAAGTTTTTTACGGGTTTTTATTGATGAAAATCCGACGTGGAAAAAACAGATTAAAAAGATATTCTCAAAAATTTGCAAAAGTATAGGAATATTATTCAAATTAAAAAGTAAGCAATAAAGACAAACTTTAATTCAGCTATACCACTCTTTTATTCGTTATCATCTAAACTATGTTAATGTGGCTTAGGGTAGTGTTAGTAAAGTTAACTTAAAACCACTTTATCGCCAACAGAAACATGCTGCGCGACTTATTAATGTTAAACATCGTTTTTATCATGCTAATCCTCCTTTAAATGAAATAAATATTCTTAATATATATCAACTTAATTAGGGACTGCAATCCCGCATAACGGGATCCCGCATTAGTTTAGCGCATGCGAGATCCCGCAAAATCTACTGCAGAATCCGTGGGATTTGCAGGATTTTGAAATTATTGCTTTTAAACAAAATGTCAATTCTTATAATCAAAAAAGATATCAAATTTAAAGTGTTTAATGTGTTTGCGAAACAAATCCATTTAAAAATTTACTAGTCATTAAATGCACAATGAATTGTATAGTGAGAAACATCTGTACTATATGTAGAAATGACGATACTGAGTCAGGATTGCTTGAAATGTTTTAATAACTGTCTGAGAAACGATGTGTTATTAATAAATAAGTAATAGCAACTTATCAGAAACTGTCTAAGTTTGTAAACTTTTTTTTTTAGTGCTTGTATATATATCTTCAGCTATTCAAATATTTTTTAGTTATAAATATAAAAAAATTATTCAATAATAAACAATTATTTAGCAAAACATTAGTCGAACTCGTTCAAATTTTTTTTTGTTTAGTTAATGATTATGTTGAAATTTTTGCTAATGAGTATGTTGAAAACGTGAAATTGAAAACGTGCGTGCATATTAATAAAAAATATGCTTATAAAAACTACTTTTTAAAAAGACTTTAAAAGTTATTTACATCATTATTTTAAAACAAAAGTACCATCTAAGCATGTCTCAAATTAAAACTATATGGACTTATTTTTAAAAAAGTGATAAAGAAGAAAATGCGAAGTGCGTGTTATGTTTGGGTATTTTAAAAATTCGTCAAAGATCAATTAAAGGGTTATTAATCCATTTAAAAACTAAACATAACACCGATTTAAAATCAAACGTTTTACAACAAGACGGAGCTTCAACTTCAAAACAGCATGAATCAATTGAACTAGAGTCTAAAATATACATAGACTGCGAAGACGAAGAAGTAATTCTATCAAAAAAGGTCAGAGCAATTGACAGGTTTTTCGTAGAAGAAATTTATATGGAAAAAATGGTATCGCGCATGGTTGCAAAAGATGGCTTTACATTTAATAGGATTTGCACGTCTTCAGATTTCAGTTTCCGGCTCCCTACTCCACCTAATACTATAAGAACGATGGTAGTTAAATTCTCAGATTCTGCAAAGCCGATATAATGCAAAAATTTATATGGCTTACAAAAGTAAAATTAAAAGTTTTCAATAAAGTTTGACGAATGGATATCACAAAATAGTCAGAGATACTTAAAGGGAGAAGTTGAAGAATCGTTTACTACATATGAAAATTGTGAGGAAGAAAATGAATATGGTAATACTGATGATGATGAAGTTATAGAAAAAGAATATAGTGTGAAAATAATTTTGGACCGACCATCTGCTGAATTGGTTAGCAATTACAAAAATCTCATCATAAAAAAAGTGAGAAAGGTTGTGAAAATATTTAAAAACTCTCCTGTCAAAAACGATTCATATTTACAGAAGTCTATCCTACAAGAACACGGGAAAAAGCTTAAGTTGATTCTTGATTGTAAAACTAGGTGAAACAGTATCTTCGAAATGTTTAAAAGATTTCATAGGCTAAAAGTGTGTAATGAAAAAGCCTTAATGAAATTCGTTTCACGCAAGAAGAATGGTCCCAAATCAATGACTTAATTATTCGCCGGGCTCCACCAAAACTTGGTCTCGAAATACTATGCAGAAGAGAATCGATCCTTTTCACTGCGGAAACAACTTTTCAATTTATGATATACAAATTACAAAAGCAATCATCACTTTTGAGCATAGATTTAGCTGCGGCACTTCGTGAGAGGTTTACACAACGTCGTAATAAGAATTTAAATGGACTACTAGTTTACTTTCAAAATCCTAAAATATATGAACATGAAATTAAAAAAAATGAAAATGCTTTTTCAATGTCAAAAAAACCGTTATGCGTCAAGAAACAAAAAAATGTTGATAAGGGTTTATATAATTAAAAGAAATAAAGACGAAGCTGTAGATTCTATTAACAATTCCCATATATATTTACTCCTACAATTCTATCGCTGGAATAAGAATTGCAAAATCAAATCCAGAAAGACAAGAAAAGCTGGACAGAAAATGTTAAACAGATACCCAATTTATATTTTTTAGACTTTGATAAATTATTGAAGCAGGTAATGTCTGTCTATGAAAGTAATGGAGTAAGAGGCAAGTTTCTAGATATAGCGCATAGTTGACCATACCACCAACAAACGTAGAAGCCGAGCGAGCTTTTTCAGCTGCTGGTTATATGAGGAGTTGATTAAGTGATGATACTTTAAATAGGGTCTGTTTCTTAGGAGCGCATTTCTTAAAATGATTGTCTCATATTTGATATTTAAAAAAATAAATAAAGCTAATAGACGTTCTACGTAAAGCTAAAAGATCTTCTACGTATTTTGGCTTTTCTTTTTGTTCATAAAATGTTACGAATTATATTGATTTACAAATGAATTGTGTTTTTTGGCTTTATTTACCTCATCTTATCAATTTAATAAGTAGAGTATATTTTTTCTGAGATACTTGAAAGAAAAATACAATTGTCATTTTGCCGTTTATAATATGCATAAGAAGTCAACCAACCGCGGAATCCGCACAGAAATTAAAATTTTCCGCGCGGATCCCGCGGGATTGAAAAGTGTGTGGCATTGCAATCCCTAAACTTAATATTTTCAATGTATTGTGTCTTATGTTTAAGTGTATAACTCGTACATCTCCAACTTCTTTTCACAATTTATATTTTATAAAAGTTAAAAATAAATATATATTGCGTGATTAAAATTTTATTCTTCAACCAGTTTTCAAAACTATTTTTGGTAAATTTTGTATTTCATTTAGAGAAGCATTTTTACGGAACAAAGTTTTATTAAATCTTTTTGATTTTTCTTAAGAATGGAACTTTTCTTATTTATAAGAAAATTGAAAAAGTTCTTTCCTTAATTGGAAACATTTTATTATATTTTAAGTTTGTTTTGTTTTTTATTACTACTCTTAAGAAATCTTTTGTCGTAATTTCTATATATACAAAATGTTTTATCTTAACTTATATATTTAAATTTGTATGTGTAAGTGTATATATTTATATGTCTGTTGTTTACGTATATGCCAATAATTATATTTTTATTTATATGGGAATATTTATATATGAATTATTAAAGACTTATTTTTATTTAAAATTTGTTTAGGCGGTTTTCGATGGCAAGATCTTATGATCTTCTGCGAGTATCCGCGTATATATTGTAAGGTTAAAAAAATTTGTAGTTCTTACTTAATGTGTTTTGTTCATTCTTATATTTTCAAACTTATATTTAAGAAATTAAATGAACAAAAAAAAAAGCTTCATCAATATCATATGCTAATGATACTATTTTTGCAACTCTGTCTATAATGTCGCCAAACTTTAATTTTGCTGCAGGTAATTTGCAGTGTTTTGAAACGATATGACTTGTGAAGTCCAAAGCAATTCTGTTAAGGTATCAAACTTAAGTTTTTTCTCACTTCTTGATTCTCATTCCTCCTCTGAACTAAAATCTTCATTAGTTTTTACCGACTTTGCAACAATTTGCTGCAGAATTTCCGACCTGGCATTACATTATTTTTGTGTAAACCTCTGCTAAGTCTTGAGAAATCTTTACATTGTCTAAAAACACATTGGTCATTAAGAAATTTAAATAATTTTAAAGTTAACTTTAAATTTATTCATGAATCTCGAAAAAATTTATTTCTTTTAAGTAACATATCAACTATAATAAATGTTTTTTTTAATTTTTCTCTCAAAGCAGAAAATTTTCAAACTTTTTCTTCCACTGTCCTGAATATGTCTAAATCAAGTGGCTCTAGCATGTGAGATGTGTGGGCTGGTAGCGAAAAAAAACAATAATACTCTCCTCTTTTGCTGAGTGAACTAGTTTCAGTGTTACAATTAAGGCATTGCTATCTATAAAAAGAACTCTGTAATCTTTAAGTATTCGACAGTATGAAGCAAACAATATTCAAGCATGCCACAATATGGAGCAAATATCGTTTTAAACTATCTAGCGAAAGTAGATCTTTCCATCCAGCCAGATTGCGTGACACCATACAGTTACACGCTTGTCCTGAGTTCAAAGTCATTTTCATATTATTCTAAAAATTCAAATAGTTAAATAGTAGTTTTGTAAAAAACGAGGTTTTCCGTATTCTTTGCGCGTCTGTTTTAAATGCTTCTAAAATAAAGACCCAAATTCATTATAAATATTATTACTTTTAGCCTTGGAATAAAACATGAACGGTCAAAAATGTCATAAAGCACCACTTTTGACAAGAATTGTGGTATAAGTCTTTTTGCTGCTAATGCAAAATTTCTCAGGCTTTTTTGGACCTTTTCAACACATTACCTCAAATTTTTCTTGATCACAATAAAGGCCAGATTTTTCGCAATTAAAAATGTAGAGTAGCTTAGTTGCGAATCTATGCTTATTGTACATATCAAAAACAACTATAAAATAGATCATTTAATTGCTATAAGTCAAACAGTTTATAAAAAAGGGATAATTTATAAACGTTTTCAACAAATTGAATTTTACCTTTTAAATATGGCGGCTTTTTTTTTATTATTTAATGATATAGTTTATTATAAAGTATATTTACGTAAATATATAATCGCTATAAAAATATTATATAAATATATAATCTAATGTAATGTAAACATAAAAATATAATGCAAATATAATATAAAAAAATGTAAAATAATATTATTAAAAAGTGTATTTATGTAAATATATAATTGCTATAAAAATAATATGTAATATACAATTGCCTAAAATTGTTGTTTAACTAGTAGTTGCTCTGTACTGAATTTTTTTTCTAGAGCATTCATGGAAAACTAAGAAAAGGTTTTTATTAAAAAAACTGCTGAAAAAGTTAACGTTTGTTTTATTATTTACATAAACAATCAGTAATCTTTAGTGTCGAGAAAGGAGCAAGATCTTTACAAGCAGTACTGCACAAGCAGTAATCTGTGGCGTTTGGAAAGGGGCAAAATTAAACGTGTACTCTAAAAAAAGAGTAGATCTAAAAGAATTTGAAAAAAAAAACATTTTCAACTGCAAGGAAGAATTTCTGAAATTTCTTTGAAAAAACGAAAAAGTTGAGGATTAACAGAACCTTTAACTGTTCCAGCAACAATCCCCAATCTTCGACTAAAGAATTGTGATTTGAGAGTGTGCACGTCAGCTGTAAAGCTTTTTTTAACAGGTAAAAATATAAATAATTGTATTCAATAATGTTCAACACCATTTATGTTGATAAAATATAGTTTTATTTAACAAATAAATGAAGGCGGTACTACAAAGAGCTTGATGAATCTAAACCCCATCAACAGGTGAAATCAAGAGATTCATTACTAATATTATGTTCCTGGAACCCGTTAATAGACCAAGATTTGACGAACATAAAAATGAATCTTTCAGTAAAAAGATTGTTATTTGGTCATTTGTAAAGTAAGAGTTTGCTAAGTGAAACAATAAGAATCGAATTAGGGTAATACTAGTTGCAACTCCAATTGTTGTAAATAAATTTGAGTATCACAACATGCTTTTAAACAAGGTTTTACCATACGTTTAAAATCGCTGGGAAATCGTACTAAAGAGACTTAAACTATTATTTAGAACAATGCAAAACCGCATTTAGCCATTGACAATATTGAATTTATGGTCAACGCTTCACAGCATCAGTTTGACATTTGCATAATTTGTCAACCATCAAATAGTTCAGATATGAATTTTCTAGACGTAGGATATTTTAGAGCAATTAAAAGTAATGTTGCAGTAATAGCCCCTTGTATATGAAACGTTTGACGTAGTGGAAGTTGGTACACTGAATAAAGTCTTTTTATTGCTTCAAAACAACAACAAATTTAAAGTTCAGCGGGGAAAATTGCTACAAACAGCCTTAATTTGGAAGGAATTTTGTTTTTTTTTTGTTAAAGTGTACTTAGAAAACCCGTTAAATTTTGCAACAAATAATAATATGGATTTTTGATTTAATAGACTATTTTTTATATATACGCCAGTGTAGATATATAGTTCTTAAAGTACTCACTAAAAAAACTAACGCCAAAATAACAAGAAAAAAATAGCGCCTTAGTTGATCAAATATAACACCAGTTTTCCGTTATATTAGCATTATATTACCGTTATATTGGCATTAAATTACCGTTTTATATTATTGTTTTATATTACCGCATTATATTACCATTATGTTGATGGAATACTAGCCGTTAAATAGGCGTTAATTTAATCCGTTATACACGGTAAAATAAAACGCGGCAACAATAAACCAAAGTCGGTTTTTTAGGCTGTAGCTAGATTAAAACTTTTTTTGGATTTTTGAAAAATCATAATTGGTTTTTCAAAAATTTCTAATATTGCGTTTTTCTAAAAACTCAAATCGCTTTTTTGAAGAACCGATAATTATTTTTTTTAGTGCAGGGAACAACAGGGTGACTAGAGAGTCATGTTCTTTCCCCTTTTTTCAGATATTGACTATTCTTTTAGAATTTTTTTTACAAAAAATTGGGATTGCGCTAACCAAAACAACTAGCTCCCCTCCTGCTACATTAGCGGGATTCAAACGAACTTTGGTTTGTAATAAACTAATTAAGGGTTACCACGTTTCAAATTCGTACATATATAGACGATATCATATAAAATAGACGATATCATATAAAAAAATATAATTTTTTCGGTTTAATATGAGACATTTACAAATGTATATACAAATGTTTTCAAAATTCTTTAAAAAAAAGGTTTTCTTTGAGTACTACATTGTTAAATTTTGTGGTAATGGTTAAAGATTTATAATTAAATAATAAATCTGTACCCATGTTATTACACGATAAAAGTTTGTAATAAATTTTTTACTCAGGCTCCAGTTTAATCTGGTAACCTGCTAACAGTATTTAATTTTGGTTACAAAAACAATATCGGTTAGCAATGATGAGAAGATTGAAAAAAAATTTTAAAAGTGCATACATTATTACATTCTATAAGACCAAAAGTACTAGTGATTGAAGAAGTAACTTATGGTTTGCCAGAAGATATAAAGTTTCCACTGAAATTTACAGCAAAAGTTGGAATATTTAAAGAAATTTTGTTTATGCATCAATTTTGTTTATGCATAATGTTTTAAATATTTATAAATTTAACTCTATATTTACAAACTCACGTTAAGTAAGAATTAATTGCATGAAATAATTTGGGTATTAGATTGCATGCCAAGCTATCAATTTAAAAGGTATGATTGGGCTAAACTCTTATGTTGGGGTAATTATATCATTTAAAATAAACTAATTTTGTTTCCTGATTTCTGATTGATAAAAATTCTCTACTTTAGTCGCATCACTTACTGCAAAATATTAAATTATTTCTAATTAAACTTGACTTGTCTCTTAAAGTTTGTATATTTAACGTTATTAAAAATTTTTTTGGTCAAGATATTTTCGTGTTTGAGTGAGGTTGGCTTGTTTAAAGAAAGTGCGATAAAACGTGAATTTGCACGATTTAGAGTGACAATTATGTATTTTCATTGTATGTCATTTCTTTTCGGCAAAAAGTATATCGGAAATTGGTGGCGAAGACCTTGAAATTTTATCATGAGAGCAATGTCTGTTTACTTTATGGCCAGTTTGCTCGCCAATTCACTTTGACAGGGCAGAAGCGGAAGAAATTGTTTAAAGCACAATTCGTCAAGTTTTTTTTAGTAAAAACTTGACGAATTGTGTCAAATTTAAGCATAAGTAACATATCCCTAAATAAGATAATTTATCGCTTTAATACAGTGTAGTTTTATTGCAATCATAGAGGCTGTTACACAAAACCAAAATACAAAACAATGCAATGATTAAGATATTGAAATAGAATTATCTAAATAGTTTTTCAACGTAAAAGATAGTGGCACTGATGGTCATCGAAATGCAATTATGAAAAATACAATGATGGCTCCCAGTTCATATTGATGGATTAAGAAAAAACATTGTCCAACGTTTTTCAAGATGAGTTGTTTTTTGTTATCTCTTTTTATATAAATGATATAAATGAAGAAAAAATTTCACCAAAATCGGTAGTATTTTATGTAAAAATTACTTATTTTCTAACGACTTCTACATATCCAGCAAAAAAGGGAAATATACGGGACTCTTATGGGCAACCCAGAGTGCAACCCTTTCAGTTGTATTAAAACCGAAATGTCCACGAAGTTGTCCACATGCCCATATGGGGCCCGTGAACAACTCCTACAAGAATCCCGTTGGGTAAAACTTATGGGTCCCACATCCAAGCCCGTATATACTGATTCGCTGGGTAGTAAAGCTATATGATAAATCTTGTATGTCTTTAGCAATAAATATTTTATGGACAAATGGGTCAATAGAAATTGGTCCAAAAATCGGACCTTTAATCGGGAAATAACTAAAACATCCTTCACAATGCTGTTCTAGCTGCTTCGTTATAGTGTCAATGGTTAAACCAACTTGGCTTTTTAAGATAGTGATATCAGGATGTTGCTAGTTGCATTCTTCTGATATTAATGCTAAAAAGTCATCAGTGTTATCATGTTCTTACTGTAAACAATAATATTTTATGTTTTTAAATATATTGCTACAAACATATATATATAAAACCATAAACTAATTGTTAGTGTATTTATTTCGTTCGACTTTTTCGTTTTAATACGAAAAAATATATATACTTATGAAATCTAGTGGCAGAGCCTCTTAGCAGGCAATATCTGAATCATTGACTCATTTAAAATGTCAGATTTTCTTTTACGACCTCCATCGACATGTCCATACTTTTTTCGTATTTAATGACTTTGGTATCATTACCAAGATGTCGTCTAACTCGTTTGAGTTTTTCTTTTAAAGCTTAAACTCGAAACTCCTACTGAAAAATTTAAGATTAGAATAATAATTACATATACATAGGCGTGTCTAGTGATGTCTGCTACGTCATTGAACGTAACCAAAAAAATTAAATAAAAGTTTATCAACTTTGTTATATTGTGGAAAAAAATTTTTTATATATAACTGTCAAAACGAATCAATTACAAATTATGGACGGTTAATTATCTGAAACGATTGGAAAAAAATTAAAAACCGGATATCGTAGCAGTATTTCAGTTTCAAAGGTTTGGGATTAATTAAATAATTAAAATAATTTGATTGAGGTTAAACTAACTTTTGAGTTGTATAGCTTAATTAGAACTTGAATTGGCATACCTAATAATATTTGATTTTACAAAACTTTATTGTTTAAATATTTTATTTCATTAGTTTAAAAAAAATCCAAATTATTATTTCATTTAGAGCAAATATTGGACCTTTTTACATACACCCTGAGTTAAAATATATATATATATATATATATATATATATATATATATATATATATATATATATACATATATATATATATATATATATATATATATATATATATATATATATATATATATATATATATATATATATATATATACAAATAAAGAGTGTGTTTTCAAATTGCGGTATATCTATTTTTGTGGTATTGAGATAATTGAAGTTTTTTGCCGCACAATGGTGTCTCTTATATTTCAAAAACCATTTGTTGTCTAATTTATATACACATAAAGTATATAAGGGTATGTTAAAAATAAAAATCTAAGTAAATAAAAAAATACCTATTTTTTATTTAAAAATCGTATTTGCGTTCAAAGTGCTGTATATCCATTTAATAAATATGAATATCCACCTAACAGATATTATGGAAAGGTAAATAACTTTAAAATAACTAATTATTTTCGTAAATTAAATAAAATGTGAAATATTATTTTCTAGTTTAAAAGTATAACTTTTAATTATAACTTTATCAACTATTTTCTCTTAAATATTAAAATAACAGATATTATCTTTTACATTAAAAATTAAAAAAAAATCGTTGATATCGTCATCACTAGAGTGTTCAGTATCTTCTCTGGAATCTTTCAGTAATGTCTCATACAGTGTGTGTACTGTGCCATCTGCACCCACAGCATTTAGGAGACGGAAAACATCTTTTTTTTCAGCATGTTTTACACAGTTTTTTGTTGCTAGGATGCTTGGTTTAAAAGTGTCCTATTCCTTACCTGTCTTAAGTAGGCTATGTGAGGTTGGCTCAGAATGATAGCTGCACTATGCTATTTCCAGATGATCGGAATTGATAATCAATTTTTTTCCCTTGCTTATTTTAAATGTTTTTATTGTTTTCACAAATTTTTTTACTTCTGCTTTAAAGTCTAAAGCTGACCAATCCTAACCAAAAACAAACACTTTTCCATGTCGGCTGAGAAAGTCTCTATAGATATCAGGTTCTAGAATCTACTCATGTTTTTTGATATGTTTGGAATGTATGAGTGATAAGAAGATTTCTAAAATGTTGCTTTCTCAAAGAAAGAAGCATTGACACCATGTTTATGTTTTTGTTTTGTCCATAGCAGGAATCAGAAAGTAAACGAAGAACCGATGCATTTGAACACGAATCAAAAAGATATGCAATCAAAAAATGCTGTAACGCTGAACAAATCATATTGGAATCTTTACAATTATCACATTCCAACCGGAAGAAAAAGTTAACATCATTTAAATGTTGAGTCTGGTTGCATCTCTGTGTACAACAACGCCTAGTACATAAAGATAGAGTTGCCGAGAATAGTAGGCTTCTATTATAGGCAGCTTTGGCAAAACCAGATTCTCAATCATATCAAAGCAAATGGTTATCTCATTTGGTCGTATATCATTGAGACGGCTGTAAAACTTTCGCGCTTTTCTTTGATGGAGAATGTACAAAACTGTTTTGGACTGTTTTGAGGCGTCACTGAGATTTACATCTTTCATTGCCAGTTTAAAGGCATGCCAAGTAGAGCATTTGTCTGTAGCAGGATGACCGATGCCAAGATTAAAATTATACATAAAACTTGCATAGTAAAAATGATATCCCACAATCAAATGATTTTGATTTTTATTTAGTTCTAGGTAAAGTTTAAGCATTTGTTTAATATTTAAGTCAGAAAGGAGATATTTTCGATGTGGAGAACCTTTTCGTCCATAGTGACTAGTTCTACAAGTAAATTTCTGAATGTGTTTTTTTACAGCATCTCTCTTATTTGCATGGGCCATTAACTTTCTGTTTCCTCCTCGTTTTTCAAGTCTGGCTGTCCCATGCTAGATCCAGTGATTGGCAATCCTTAACACTCTATCCGACTTCATTGCTAAAAAAAAAATATAATGAAGTAGAAATAAGACTATTGTTGAATTTGATATTTATACTAATTTTACAAAATTGACTTCATGAATACAAATTATTTAGGTTTATTTTATTAATAATGTTATAGACGAATTCAAATAATTATACTTTTTACCATCTGGCTATAAAACTGCCTGTAATTAAATGGTGGTTGGACTTTTTGATGGCATTATATTCTAAGATGGTTAAATATCTATCATACAAAAGTAGTATAATTAATGGTGCACTTACGCAACGCAGAACAAAATGAGGCCTGACAAACTTGTAACTTAATTCCCAGACTTAAGAAGTACTTGGTGGTGATACGTCTTAACTTTTTCCTGACATCATCTTTTACTCTGGCTCTTTTAACAATGTCTACTTCAATCATAGCCAAAATTGCTGAATCTTGTGATACTTTGTCTGAGCGCTGGTAAAAGTTAGAATGAATCGTCAACAGGTTCTCTGGTGTTATTTCTCGTGTCTAAAAATCCATATTTGTTTAACACTTACTTATTTATCTTCTTTTTATAGCATTCAATAACAATATTATTTTTATTTTTTTAAATTTCGAAAAGTAATAATAAATTTGATAGTCAAATTTGCTAGAAAATTTAAACGTCAAAATCGTTTAATTTTAAATGAAACAATTATTTCTTTTTAAAGAAGAGCATTCCTAACCTAACCTTATGTTTTGTACTACAAAAAAAATTCATAATTTGTTTCTAAAGATAAACCATATAAAATAAAGTATCGTCTTTTTATTGGTTATTTCCTTATCATTTAATAATGTTATTTAAACTCCCTTTGCAAAAGCCCATTTTATGACTACATAATAAAAATGAATCTTTCCTCCACTAGAATGAAGAAATTGTTTGTTTTTTTCTCGTTTCGAGCAACGTATCTTTCTTTTACGCGTATTAGGAGACAGGAAAACACTTTCATCTAAACCATCGTAGTCCGCCATTTTACACGAGTTGATAACAACATAAGTTGATAAAATTAGCTGCGCTTGCGCAAAAGTAACTTATACTTGCCGTGGATTGGACAAAACAAATACAGCATTTTGATATTAAATAAAAAACTCCAAACTGTGTTTTGAAAATAAAATCATTTTTAAACATTGAAAAATATAGGGTTATACCTCATTGATAAAATATTCAGATTCACAAAAAGTCTTGGTTCTCGTATACTAAAAAGTAACCATAAGTTTTCTCCTTTTTTTTTTAAATGGCGCTTACCGCATTTTGAAAATAATATATATATATATATATATATTTATATATATATATATATATATATATATATATATATATATATATATATATATACATATATATATATATATATATATATATATATATATATATATATATATATATATATATATATATATATATATATATATATATATACATATATATATAGGTTATAGTTTTTGAAACAAAATTTTGCTGCGTAAATTTTTTTAATATAATTTTTGCTTTTATAAATTTTTTTATATAGTTTTTTATTTAATCTATTTACATATATATATATATATATATATATATGTATATATATATATATATATATATATATATATATATATATATATATATATACATTGGCATTACGTCAACTAGGTATTTTAAAAACGCATTTTGTTTTGAAAAAATTATATACTTAGTTTTAGTACCATTATAGCGATGTTGTTGAAATCATTTAAAACATTTTAAAACATTTTTATAAGTTTATGTGTGTGTGTGTGTGTGTGTATATATATATATATATATATATATATATATATATATATATATATATATATATATATATATATATATATATATATATATATATATATATATATATATATATATATATATATACATCAATGTCACAAAAGGTGTAGAGTCATTTAAAAATCAATTATTATCGCTTTATAAATATAAGGTTTTTTGATTATGCTATTATTTTACTTTTAAACATTGAAATGGAATAATTTTATATATACACTGTAATAGATAAAATCCAATTGAAAAACTTAAAAATATTTTTGAATTTCTTTAAATAAAGTAAAAAAACATATTTAAATAAAAGATCATATCAATCTCATTTCATGAATATCAATATAGATGTTTATTGTTATATTTACTTATTTTGATATCATGTGATCTCATAAAATCCTTACCTTAAAGGTCGAATTCAAAAATTGAAAACTAAAGTTAATTTCGTAAAGATTGGTAGGTCTGACTCAAAATTGGTGGATCAAAACTACTAACTTGGGTACATAGCCTTTTAAGAATACTTTTCTCCTTTTTGAATATGATTTTTATTTTATTAATAGGAATTAGTTTCTTCATTCTAAAATCATTAATTTCGACCAAATCTGTACCATCTTTATCTTACTCTAACACATATTTTAAAAAAATATATTTACAATTGTAAAAATATGGTATTTAATGTAAAGCAAATGAATGTTTGTCATAAAATAAACCATAAATACTAGAATAAAGTTTTTTTATTGTTTTTAAAATGCTGGGATTTTTTTTTAAAGCAATTAATACTTTATTAAATATATAGCCAAACATTATACAATAAAACAAATATTCGTCATATACAGTGTCGGCTCAAGGTATTTTGCCGCCCAAGGCCAGATCCCTGTTTGCCGCCCGAACTAAAAAGCACCAATATACTAAAAAAATATCTTAAAGTAAAACTATGAGTGGCGTATAAAATTGTATATTTGCAAAACATTAAATCCAAACAGTACAAACACAAAAAGCAAGCAAAATACATACAAAATGGGCATATTTTAACATGACTTAGTGATAGAAGTTTACTTTCCTACTCTTTTCAGATGCAAAAGGCTTCAATAATTCAGTAAAATCTAATTTTTTGGCTATATCACTTTCTATGGAATTTAAAAAAAGACCTGTCAAACAATTTTGTGACAGTAGATCTTAAGTAATCTTTATTTAATTTCAGTTTTGAAAAACTACGCTCTCCAGATGCAACTGGCTGTGTTAACAGAATTCGTAAAGCAATAGAAACATTTGGAGTGAAATTATTGTTTCTTAAAATAAACGCTAGTACTTTTAAAGGTGACTTTTTTGGTTCAATTCATCTAATAATTCCATGCCATCAATTTCTGCAGAAGTATCTGTGCTTAATGTTTTTTGAAGATTTAAACATTTTTCTCTCAGACTTCCCTTTGAAAAATCTTTTTTAATATTTGCAATATCGTACAGGAATTGAATAGCATCACAATGTTCATTTAACTGGTTAAATTTTTCTTCAATCGAATTTATAGCACTATCCAAAAGGCAATTAAAACATTCTATTTTAAATCTATCTTTTGGTTTTATAATGGGACCATCTCAAGTTTTATAAGAAAGCATTTGTTTTTTAAACTTTGGTCTAATAGAAACTTCAAATAAAAATAATGGCTCCAAATCTAATTAAGCTGCAATTAATTCTGCATCAGAAATAATTATTTCAAAAGCTTCATCTAAGCAATATAACTTTAAGAATTCAACAGTTTTGTTCAAAGTTTGTTTGACTTCAGCAATCTCAACTCCATTATTCTGAATAACTTTGCTTGCTTAGTTTACTTGGTACAAAGTATTGAACCATATCACAGTACAGCAACAAAATTTAGAGTTTTTCATCTTTTGAGCTAATACCTCTGCTTCATGATGTGAAGATGGATCATAAGAAATGTCCTGGCTGATTTCAAAAAGAGCATCAAAGATTTCTCCAGCACAGTATCAAAAAGGCCGCACAGCATCAATCCTGCCTTCCTATTTTGTTGCACTCAAAGATGATTTTTCAAAACTGTTCATCTACGAATGATCCACTAAGAATGTTAAAAATGGCTTGCACCATTCCAAAATAGCCTCTCTAGATAATTTTCCAGCATTATTAACGACCAAATTTAATGAATGAGCATGACATGGTACAAAGAAGCCTCTACTGTTTTTTTCCAATATTCTTTTCTGCACTCCTGACTGATGTCCTCTCATATTCGCACCGTTGTCGTAGCCCTGTCCGTGCATATTTTCAATTGGAATCCCAGTATGAGTCAGTATTTGTAGAATAACATCTGTGAGTACTGCACCAGTTGTCTGGTCTACAGGTATGAAATCGATGAAATGTTCACAGACTTTAACTTCAGCATTTTCCATCTGAACAGAACGTGGCACAGTTGACATTTGTTCCACCTTACTCACATCTTGGGTACAATCCGCTATAGTGGAAAAATATTTTGCCATTTTCAATTTTGACAAAATTCCTTCACGAATTCGTTATGCAATTATTTGAATAAGTTCATTTTGTAAATTTTTCCCCAAGTAATGATGTTAATCCCCTCATTCTTTATTCGGTGAACATGATCTGCCATAACTTCATCAAACTGTGTTAGCAGTTCAACTAGTTTTAGGAAGTTTCCATTATTTTTTTTTCTGTAAAACATCATAATTTCTACGAAAGGCAAGATATTGTTCTCCTAAAAATGTCACTATTGCAAATAATCTTTTCAGAACTAACTGCAAACGCTGTATCTCTGCACTGAGAAGTCGTTGTTGTGATATATCAATTGTTTTGTTGGTACCTAGTTAGTTTGCTAATTCCATCCATTTGCTTATTGAACAAATGTGATTTTCAGAAGTTTCATGATCCTTCAGCTGTCTGTGCAAACTTTTCCAATCTCGAAAACCGATTGCCTTCAAATGTATGTCCATGTCACCAAACAACTTACATGAGAAACAAAACACAAAAGTATATTCTACAGGCGATGCTTCAAGAACTTTAACAAAAATATATTTATTGAAGATGTTTCCAACACTAACTGGGCCCTATATATAAAAAAAGATGATGATGTAAATCAATCTATCAGTTTTCTTTTAAAGACATTTGAAAAAATCTTAGATCAACATGCTCCATACAAAAAACTAAATAAGCAGCAAATTAAACTTAAATCAAAACCATGGATCACCAATGGCATACTTAAATCTATTTCTATTAAAAACAAACTATATAAAAAACACACAAAATGTAAAGATAATAGTACTAAAAATGAGCTGTTTTCTAAATTTAGGTTTTATAGAAACAGAATCAGCAATCTACTAAAAAGTAGTAAAAAATCTTATTACACAACCTATTTTAGTAAAAACTTAAACAATATTAAGAATACTTGGAAAGGGATAAAAGAAATCATTAATATAAAACCTTCCTACTATAGTTTAATTCTCAAACTTAAATTGAAAGAAAATATTATAACAGATCCAACTACTGTATCAAATATATTAAACATTTTTTTTGTTACTATCCAAAACAAACTTCAAAACAAAAACATACCTTCAACATCCAAATTTATTGACTATTTCAACTCTCCAAATTCTAATACGTTCTTTATTGATCCTGTCACAGAGAATGAAATCTCTGGTCTTATTGAAACCACTCTTAAAACTGGAAAAAGCTTTGGTCCTATAGCCTTCCTACATTCCTTCTTAAACTTATTCCAGACATAATTTCTAAACCTCTCAGTATTATTATAAATAACTCATTTCAAAACGGTTTATTCCCAGATGCTTTCAACGTTGCTAAAGTCATTCCAATATTTAAGAAAGGTTCTATAATGGATATGTCTAACTACCGACCTATCTCTCTTCTTTTAAACCTAAGCAAACTCTTCGAAAAAGCTATGCATAAGAGGCTCTATGCATTTTTGAATAAATTTAAATGCCTTTACAAACACCAGTATGGGTTTCGTGCTAATCATTCCACGACTCACTCACTTATTAAAATTACTGAATCAATTAGAAAAGCTCTTGATAATAAAAACATTACATGCGGTGTCTTTGTAGATCTACAAAAAGCTTTTGATATAGTAGATCATTCTATCCTACTCAAGAAATTAGAATATTATGGAATCAGAGGAATACCTCCTAAATGGTTTACCTCCTAACTTCACAACAGATCTGAGTTTGTCTCAGTCGGAGACTCAAAATCTACTCAAATAAAATGTTCCAACGGTGTTCCTCAAGGCTCAGTATTAGGACCACTACTTTTTCTTCTCTATATTAATGACCTCAATAACTCAATTAAGTATGCAACTCCTTACCACTTTGCTGATGTTACTAACTTGCTCATTATCAACAAATCTTTAAAAAAAATTAAAAAATACATTAATCATGATCTTGCCAATTTAGTTCAGTGGCTTCGCTCAAATAAGCTTTCCCTCAACTGTAACAAAACTGAACTGGTCATATTCAAATCTAAAAAAACAAAAATCAATAAAAATTTAAACTTTAGATTAAGTGGCCAGAAAATCATTCCTGTAAACTCAATCAAATATCTTGGAATTATAATTGATTCCAACCTATCGTTTGTATCCCACCTCAAAGACTTAGCCTTAAAATTGAGCAGATCAAATGGAATGCTGGCTAAAGTTCGCCATTATGTCAATCTAAAAGCATTATTAAACATATATCATGCCATTTTTGGCTCGCATATACGATATGCTTGTCAAATATGGGGACAATCTCAACATCAAGAAGTTTTAAGGATATCTCATTTTCAAAACAAAGCTTTAAAAATAATACATTTTCAGAATTACAAATCCAATCCTAATGTGCTTTATCTTACTTCTAAGATCCTCAAACTATGTGACCTTGTTCAATTCTTGAATTGCCAGTTTTTCTGGAACCACCAACACAAAAAACTACCTCTTACCTTCAACAATTTCTTCCTAAAAAATGCAAATAACCGATACTATCTTCGATCAACTAATAATCTCAATCTTGCAGTCAATCATCGTTCTGTTACTTATGGATATAAGTCCATAAAAAACCAAAGTATAAAATCTTGGAATAACCTTCCCTATGACCTAAAAGCTCTTCATTTAATTTATGTTTTTGAGAGTAACCTATTCCATTCCTTCCTAATCAAATACAGTTTATAAATCCAAAGATATGTGTATCTATGTTAAGTGTTTGTGAAAAGCGCATGTGAATAAGTGTGAGTGTATATGTATGTATGTGTATATGGATACATGGATGTGTATGTGTGTATGTGTATGTTTGTATACATTTATGTGTGTATATATATGTGTGCGTGTGTATGTAAGTATATATACAGTCGTATGACAATTTATTATGGCCACCTACATTTTTTTTAGAAACTTTAGAAAAATTGTGATTTTCCATCAGTTTTTACAATTTTATCTACCAAAGACGTATTCTAATAAAATTTCAGGTTGTGTGTTAATAAAAAATTACCATTTTATAAGAATAAATACACTTTAATAAAAAATATTCATATAATATCTTAGTTACAATCAATATTTTGTAACCCCCTCTTTTGCATCGATTACTGCCTGTACCCTTTTAGGCATGCTTTTTATGCAGTTTTCTGCCATTTCCTGCAATCTTGCATTGTGGTTCCAATGTTTTATAATACTTTCTATAAGAACCACCTTGTTTGTAATATTTTCCTTGGCCACCTCCTTTTTTAATAGCTCCCAAACATTCTCTATAGGATTGAGATCCGGCGAATTTCCCGGCCAGTCCAACAAAGGAATATTTTTATCTTTCAAAAAGATTTTGATAGATTTAGCCGTATGGCATGGTGCTCCATCTTGCATGAATGTTTTGTTTTCCTCTGGACCAAACCATTCTGTCAATTGGGGTAACAATCTTTGTTCCAGGACATTTTTATACTGCACCTGGTTCATTATCCCTTGAACAATGTACAGCCTTCCCATTCCTTTCCCACAAATGACCGACCAAATCATCACCGAGGTTGGATGTTTGACGGTTTGAATAATACAGCTACTTAAATATTTCTCTCCAACCTTCCTTTTCACGCATTGTGCTTTTTTTAATAAGACTTGGAACGTGCTCTCATCACTAAAGCAAACCTAAAAATATTATACGATGGTTCATTGACCACAATGCATGGATTATCTAAAAAATTTAAAGTATTATTTAATAAAATAATCTGTTATACCGTTTTCCAATCGTCTTCAGTCCAATTTCTATATTTTTTTGCCCATTCTAATCGCTTCTCCATCATTTTTGGCGTTAATTTTGGCTTTTTAGCCGGACGTCTTGAGCTGTAGCCAAGATCGTGTAGACGACGCTGAACCGTTCTCTTGGACATCTTAATACCAGAGCTCTCCAACTTCTCAGTGATATCATCATTTGATGCTAGCCTATCTTCCAATACTATTTTGGTAAGAATTCTTTCACCTCGTGAAGTAAGAATTCTTTTTTTACCACAGTTCCCAGTCCTTTTTGGAGTCAGGTTTTCCATGTTGACAATTTTTTTTTGGATATTCTGCACTGACACTCTAGAAACATTACATCTTCTGGCGATTCCTCTCTGGGAAAAAGCAGTATTTGTAAGAAGTGCTTAGATTTCACTTTTTTTTTCTAGAGATAAGTCCTTTTTTTGCCCATTTCTAAAAAAATAACCAATTTTAGTACGAAAATTTCTATTATTACTTAAAATAATTTTAATCACAAAATACTCAAAATACTGAGTGAAATAAAAATATTTTTATGTTAATTTATGTAATGAAATATTCCTAAAGTAATATTAGTCGATTTGAGTACTTACTTTAATCATAACTTATACTATGAAAAATATACCAAAACTAACAGAGGGTATTCACTACGTGCACTGTAAGAAGAGCGGTCTCAAGATGGCGTCACACAAAATGGCTGTCAAAAATGACAGTGTTTACACCATCATAAAATTTTAAATAATTTTGTCAACGTATAACTATATTGTATGCATCCAAATAAATTAAATTATATAATTTTGAACTATAATGCCAAGAAAACAAAAGATAAGCAAGGTATGTTAAAATTTATTGGGTGGCCATAATAAATTGTCATACGACTGTATGTATAATATATATTCGTGTGTATGTATGTGTGTGTATATATATATATATATATATATATATATATATATATATATATATATATATATATACATATATATATATATATATATATATATATATATATATATATATATATATATATATATATATATATATATATATGTATATATATGTATATATATCTATATATGTGTATATATATGTGTGTTTGTGTGTGTATATGTATGTGTATGTATATATATATATATATATATATGTGTGTGTGTGTGTGTGTGTGTGTGTGTGTGTGTGTGTGTGTGTGTGTGTGTGTGTGTGTGTGTGTGTTTATATATGTGTCTATATATGTCTGTATGTAACATAATGTGTGTATGAACATAATTTTATATTCTGATATTTTCATAATTACTTTCGTGTAAGGTTTTTATATAACCAACGTTATTAATATATTTGATTATCTATTTGAGTTTATAAATCACAGTATAGTATAAATCACATTAATAAAGTATGATAATTATATAAATCACATTATTAAAAGGTGTATGTGTGTGTTTAATACTAAATTACTATTATTCTTTTTATGATTATTGTAATTATTTTTATTGTGGTCATTTTATTTTTTTTTATTATTATTATACTCTTATCATTGTATTGTTATTATTGTTACTACTACCACTCTTATTATTATCATTATTAGTATTTTACTCCTTTAACTTTTAATGTTAGCTTTGTTACAGCTGTGGACGATTATTACTATTAGCATCAACAATATATTTAGCAGCTTTTATTCACAAGGTTTTTACTTAAGATTAGTACATGTACTATTTGTAAACTTCCATGAATGTAACAACTATTTCAGAATATATGAATTGATTGAATTGATTGATAAAGTTTGGTGTACCAATTAATGAAGGTGTTGCGTTAGTTTCACTTAAACTAAATCTTAAATTTAAAATGTTAAGTTTAAAAGGTTATATAATATCAGAGTCTGTTGCTGATATTGAATTAAATGTTGTTAATAATTCTGTTTCTGATATATTAATTAAAAAAGAAAATAGCTTATGTTTTACTAATTTATTGTAAGTTTTTGAAAATATTTTTTTCCCTTATTAAAAATGGAATATAATTATAGTAATAAAATATACCCAACTCTTCGAGGTGCACCTGGTGAAAACCAGTCACCTGTTGAAAATCAAGCTCATATATATCGTCTACAAAAAATTAATAAAATTCAAAAAGAAATAGAGCGTTAGAGAGAAAAGAACTGATCATAGAGCTGTAAAAATAATTTCAGCAGTTGATAATGTTTTATTATATTAAAATTGTAAATTTTAAACAAAATTTTAGTATTTTTCAATCTAAACACATCAAAAAATAATAATCAATATAGAAAACTGCATAAATATGGTTATTTTTTTTTAAAAAACACACTAAAGTGAAGTTTTCATATATTTTGAAGGGGTGTCCATTCTTATGGCCACTAGTGTAGTTCAATATATTCTGTCTTGAGGTCAATGATATCACCTTTTTGTAACAAAGAACGTAATTCGCATTTTACTTTTTTAAGTAATTTTCTGCATATATATCCAGCAATAAAAATAGAAACTTCTTTGCTGTTTTCATTTAACTCACATTTCTGAATATCATTAATAAAAAGTTCCGAAATTGAATTTAAAGTCACAACTAAGTTAAAAAATAAAAATTGTGGCTTACCATCCCCTATTACAGATGCATTACGAAATTTATGATTATAGTACTTCATTTTAGAATTGGATACTATCCATCTTAAGTTAATGAGTTTTAAAAATTCAGATGCTTAATATTTATTAAGAAAATAACTTTGAGTTGCTCCTGAAGTTGTTTCAGGAAATAAATTTAAGGCTAGGTTGACATCTTGTTTATTGTTACCTGAATATAATGTCCTTTTCTTTGTTTTGATGCCTTTCTTAAGTTTACTAGAAGAGTTTCATATTTTTCGTGCACGCTATAAAGTAACCCCCAAGATATACCTCCTGCAGACATACTAAAGATATATTAGACTACGCTAAATATACTTCCTGCAGACATACTAAAATTACAATCAGTGAACTGAAATGGTGGGAAAATAAACTTTTTGGTGCTAATTAAATTATTTCTTATGTTTTTAAGCAAATGCACACTGTCATACATCAAATGAATTATATTATCTTTATAAGTGATAAAGAAATTTTCTTCTGGTTTATTTGATCCATAAATACTGAGCAATTTTGAGTAAGCTGACACATTAGTTGGATGATTATCATCAATCAATGCGCAAATGTTAAAACCAGCAGATCTTAATGTATTTAAATTTCCTTCTATTTCATCTTTCATAGAACCTCCAGTGACACTATTCTCTAGGATAGCTTTAATTACTTAAAGGATTGATTTTTTGAGATCAACGATCATAAGTACAATTTTTCCTTTGTAGAGTATTTCTTCAGTATGAGTCCAAATAATCTACAACTGATTAATTATAAGACTACGGTAAATACATTTCATCAAAAAGGAGAACGGAATGAATGCTTGTTTTCCCCTCATTTAATAATAGTTTTAATGATTTTATTCAATCAATTCCACCAGATACTAACCTTTTCAATAGTGAAATTGATGGTAAAGGAAGTTGTTTCTAAAGATTTTTTTTTTGGGGGGGGGGGTCAGTGACGTCAACTAGTTGGTCGGTTGGAGTGTAAGTAAATTTATAAAGGTTTCGTATTATAAGCAGCGGCTAAGCCAAATAAGTTAATTCATTATGTTTTTATTATTGTTAGCGGTTATTCATATAAGTTATTGTGATTGGTGCGGTTAAACTGCCCGTATAAGCTAGTATAATGAATGCTTGCATCATAAATTTTTTGCCTGTGATAAATGGAACGTGCTCTTGTCATGACACAAGAGAGTTTCCAGGATGCCGACGGGGATTGGGTTTTTCAATTTCCTCAACCTTCACTAGGCCCTAATGTTAGGCAATTTTTACAAAATAAAGTCAATGAGGATAAGTTGTTACAAGTAGCACCAGGATTGGACAAAAATATATTAGTGTAAATGAAAAAAACATTAAAAATCAAGAATCAGCTAGGACTGCTGAAGCAGTTGCTTCTAGAATATTTTGAGTTAACACATGGGCTAAAAAGTCCCGGGCTTAACAAAGAAAACACGGGTTTTTTTTGTTCAAAATTAGCTTTATTTATCAACGTAATTTCCATCAAGAATAACGCAATCATTCCAGCGCCGCTCTAAAATTTCAATACCACTTTTGTTGAGCGATTTATCTTTTGCTTCAAAATAGGCCTCAGTTTCAGCGATAACCTCTTCATTCGTTCAAAATTTCTTACTGCCGAGCTTTTTTTTTTCAGGTCTGAGAACAGCCAGTAGTCGCTGGGAGTCAAATCTGGCGAATTCAGTGAATGTGGGAGCAATTCGAAGTTCAATTCATGTAGTTTTGCAATTGAAACAAAAAAATTTTCTTTGCCATATGCGGTCGTTCTTTTGCAATTTTGGCCTTCAAACGCTCCAATAACGCTATACAATATTCACTGTTGATGGTATTTCCTTTTTCAAGATAATCGATGAATATTACACCACGCACATCCCAAAATACCGAAGCCATAACGTTTCCAGCCGATTGTTGTGCTTTCGGGCGCTTTAGACGATTGTTTTGATTCCGGAGTGAATTGATGGATCCATGTTTCACCCATTGTCACATATCGACGCAAAATTTCCTGTTCGTTACGTTTGAACATGACCAAGCACTGCTCAAAATCATCAACACGTTCTTGTTTTTGGTCAACAGTGAGCATACGTGGCACCCACTTTGAGCAGAGCTTTCTCATAGTCAAATGCTCATGCAATGCAATATAAAGCCAACACGTTCTTTTGATATATTTATGATATCAGCTAACTCACGCAACTTCACTTTTCAATCATTCAAAACGACTTTGTGGATTTCTTTGATGTTTTCTGGTGTTACCGCCTCATTTGGACGTCCACTGCGTTCTGCATCATCGGTGTCTCTACGACCTCTACGTTTGAAGTCAGCAAACCAACGTTTTAATGTTGTTTTTGATGGAGCGGAGTCACCATAACACTTTTTAAGCCACTGTTTCGCTTGAACGGTATTTTCTCCCATCAAGAAGCAGTGTAAAATTAAAACACAAAATTGTTTTTGATCGAAAATAAAAAAAGTAAAGTTACTATTAGCAAAGTAATTCACAAACTCATGAATAGAATATAATGAAATTTTAACAGCTGTCTTTTGAAGGTTAGTATTAACTGAAAAAAAGGTGGCTGCAATAAAACTCGTGCTATCTATGTGTTAGGCCCGGGACTTTTCAGCCTATGTATTATAAAACCAGAAAGAGTTTTATCTGTAGGAAATGTTATTAAAGATAATGGTATTTCGGCAAAAAATGCAATTAATGATATCAAATTACCTGATATAAAATTTCCAAATATAAAAGAACCAACCAACTAGATATGAACGTATAGCTCTTAAGGAGTTAGGAAAAAGGAAACCTTCAGATATATCGAACACAAGATTGGGTGAAAGTGATTTAAGTAGTAATTCATTAGAAAGTTTATCTAGCTTAGAAACTAATACAACAAAGAGCACGTATGTTTCTAGTAATTAAACATTAAATTCCAACTGGAATTATCATAGCGATTTGAACAAGTACCATCTACAAACTTACCAGATTATATGAGGTTAAAACCTAAGTTATATCAAGAAACTTATAAACCTAAAGCTTTACTTTATGCTAGTTTTATTAACACAGTTAATACAATAGGTAAATATTCCTATCAAGATAAAATTTCTATACCTAAAATTATAAATGAATTACCTAAAGTAGCTACTCAATGGGACTTTGAGAAGGAAATATTTCCTTATGTAGAAAAGTTATTTGATTACAGTTCATTTGAGTCTTTATTATCGAATGGTACGGATGTTAAAAAGAAAGTTTATTCATCCAAGCGAAAGAAAAGGTTGGTATCAAAGAGGATATTATATTAATCATGGCCGAACAACCTCTCAACATGGAAGCGAATCCCGGCGTAAATTTCGTTATCGAAAGAGGTTTTGATATGAGTAAAAGATACACAATGAAATAAGTATAGAAAAGTCTTTTTATTGGAATATGGAATCTACTGCCGCTACTGTACAAAATGTATACTATTTTCCGTTAGCTTATCTATATTTATATATGGATCCTGATCAATGTTATTACACCTCTGGTGGTATGTATTATGTTGATAAAAGTATAGAATAGCAAATGTATGATGCTCGAGTAGAAAATTAGTTGAAAACAACTGCTAATTCCACTGTTCCATTGGAAAAGTCTAGTATTGGTATAAGGTTATTTGATATTCAAAATGATCAATTAATATCAGATCCTATATATCATTTGGCAGGTGATAAAGATTGGACTAAAATATTTAATTTAATATTACAATGAAATGATAAGTTACCTGCACCTTCACCTAATATAAAGTTGTTAGAAAATTCACTACTCTTTAATGATAAAGATGGTTAACCAGTATAAACTCGTTATGCAAATATTGTCAATACAAGAGATCTTTGATTTATGGAAAAGAGTAATGTTGCAGAAAAAGTTATATTTAGTAACAAATGGGTTAATGATATTGGTTTACGGAAGCCCATTAACTTATTATTAAATGATCTTTATATAAGTGTGAAAATAAAATTAGTTGATATATCCTTCGATAAAGGTAGCCAGTTTATTGACTCTGATCAAACATTAAATTGACAAAAGGCTAATGGGTTTAAAAAAGAAAGTTGGAGTATTTTAAATACCTATTCTTGTGATTATCAATTTGGTCACATTTCAATGGTTTAAAACATTTACTCAGTAGATCAATAAGCTAAAAAGATGTTAGTAGAAAAAAGACATTGTATCCTGTACAATTTAGTAGATGGTACACACAAAGAGAAGGAATTGAAAACTATAGTGTTGGATCCTTACATGCTATATATGATGCAATTACACCATTCTGTACCGATTCGTTAGAACCCTATAATTCCGAATTCAATAACGATGTTTATTTACAACTTTATGGAGAATTTTATAAAGTTAGTGTGTTATTCAAAAATCGAGAAAATTATTATATCGCTGCTGGTGATAAGTTAGTGGAAACAGCATACAATACATAATGGAATAACTTACCGACTATTATGCCATTTTCAGGTTATAAAACCTATAAAAATATTTATTTTTTCATTGACCTACCTTATTTGGGTAATAATATTATGCCAACTAATGTCAGAGGTCGTTTAAGAGTAAAACATCATATACAAGTATTTGATAAAGAATGGACTTTTTTTTTAAACATCTTCGCTTCCAACAAGGCTGCAAGCAGCCACTAATTAAAGTTGGAAGTTTCTGAAAGAGAAAAGATGAAGATTGTAGAGCAAGATAACGATTGACAGACGACTTAAAAGATTGCAGATTATAAGAATCAGGAAAGCAAGATGAAGGAAGCGAATTCCAAAGAGCTGATGTTCGAGGGAAAAAACTAGACGAATAAGCGTTTTTGGAGCACTTAGAAACAGTCACAGAAAAAGGATGACACTTAATTGAATGACGAGTAACACGAGAATGAGTTATAGTAGATGGCAAAAGAGACGCTAGCTCTTTAGAGCAGTGCCCGTTATAGTATTTGTAGAAAAGAGAAAGAGAAGCAACATTACGACGATGTGATAATGGTTGGAGGTTGGCTGCAAGAGCAGGTCCAGTAATGTTTACAATGCGTTTTTGCACCTTGTCTAAAAGAGAAAGGGCATCATTAGAAGATCCTCCCCAGATATGGCAACAGTATTCTATACAAGGCCGGATTTGAGATTTATAGAGATAGAGAATAGAATCCGAAGTAGAAAGTGACGAGCTCGATAAAGAGATGCAACCTTAGCAGATGCTAATTTTGCAACTGATTTGATATATGTTTTCCAAGAAAGATTGGCAGTAAGAGTTAATCCTAGAAGATGAAGAGTAGGTGACTCATCGAGTACATCACCGTTCATAAATATAGGAAGATCTAAATTATTGCAATAACGATTGACTGAAAAAAAATTGAGTTTTATCTGAATTAAAGTTGACCAGCCACTGTGAGCCCCATGCTGTAGCAGAAGTGAGATCCTTTTCAAGCTCAAATGCCCCCTCCAAGCAATCAGAGGATGATGGTTTCTTATCACGAAAAGAATAAATGGTAGTATCATCAGCAAACAATGCCACCTTAGATGTGAGAATATCTGGAAGATCGTTAATGTAAATTAAAAAGAGTATAGGGCCAAGGATAAAACCTTGAGGAACCCCTGAAGTTACAGAATAAGAAGAAGAGTGTTGTCCATCGAGGACAACTTTTATGCTACGATTAGAAAGGAAGGATTCAATGATCTTAAAGATGTTGCCGGATACACCATAAGAAGAAAGCTTATGGAGAAGAACAGCATGCCAAACTTTATCAAAAGCTTTTGAAATGTCAAGAGCGATAGCTTTAACCTCTCCACCTTTATCTAATGCACAATAAAACCTGTCAGTTATTACTGTTAGCAAATCAGCTGTAGAACGAGAGATCGAAATCCATATTGATGGTCAGAAAGTAAATTATTAGGTTCAAGATGAGAAATTAAGTGTTTGTTAATTAAAGATTCAAAAACCTTGTTTATGATAGGAAGAAGACTAATGGGACGGTAGTTAGACGAATCGGATCGCTCTCCAGAATTTTTGATGATAGGGATAACACATGCCGCTTTCCAGCAGGCTAAAAAGCAAGACTCTGATAAGCACTTGTTGAATAGTTTTGAGAGTATAGACGACAGCTCCGGAGAACACTTCTGCAAGACAATAGCAGGTATGGTGTCCGGGCCACAAGCTGTAGAAGAGTCTAGGCAGGAGATCACTTTAGATACAGATGCTGGAGTGATATGAATGTCAAGCAATGGATCAACCTGTTTGTTGGCAATATCAGGTAGAACGCAACTAGTGGAATCAAGAGATGATATTGATGAAAAGTTTTTAGCAAACAGTTCGGCTTTGTCTTTAGGTGAGGTGACAAAGTCTGAACCATACAAGAGAGGTGGAATTATAGATTTGCCCTTATTGTTGATATTATTAAAGATTCTCCAGAAGTCACGAGAGCCTAATTTTTGAGATGAGATACAAGATTTCATGAACTGAGAATAGCGGGTTTTGGCGTTAGACAAAACCTTTTTACAATTGTTTTTAGCAGTAATAAACAGACGTCTATTTTCTGGAGAATTGTTTTGCTGATAAATATGGAAGTAACGGTTTCGATTGGCAATCGCAGCAGCACAGTGTAAAGAAAACCATGGAGGAGAGTGAGGCTTGACCTGGAATCGTCGAGAGGGAATAAAAGATACCATGCCAGCCTGAATCCACGAAGTTATGTAAGAAGCACATTTGTTGACAGGAAGACGAAAGATTTCTACCCAAGGGCCATCATGAAGAAAATCACGGAAAGAATCCCAGTCAGCTTTACTGTAGTTGTAAGAGGTACAATAATAGGGGGATTCAGGTGATGAAGAAGAATGAGATATTAGTTTTAAAGAGATCAAACTGTGATCAGAAGAACCTAACGGTGAATGTGGAGAAACTGAGCACTGACTAGGATCAGAAACAAGACATAAGTCGAGTAGAGAAGGTAAATGATTCGGGTTGTCTGGAAAGCGAGTTGGAAAGTTGACTATTTGAGTTAGGGATTGAGAAAGGCAAAAGTTGTGGGCTTTAATGCCTGCCGAATCACTGACACTAGAGCCAAGCCATTCAGAGTGGTGAGCATTAAAGTCACCAACAACAACTATATTAGCTCATGGATAAAGAGAGAGGGCTTGGTCAATATGATCAGAAATAACGTCAAAAAGTGTGCATTCTTGAGATGAAGGAGAGCGATATAGAACAAAGAGAAAGGCAATAGAGTGAAGTGGTGCTAAACGAAAGCACATAAAAGAATTGTCTGTGGATTCAAACCTAGTTTCACGACAAATGGGTGAATTCTTACGAATGTAAATGCCGAGGCCAAGCATGTGATTATTGGAGTCTTTACGAATTGGAGGAAGACAACCATCAACACTAAGATCACAAGATGAGACAGCTGAACTCAAATTAGTCTTACAAAGAGTAAGTAGGTCTGGTGAACTTTGCAAGAGATAAGACTCAACAGAAGAAAAGTTACTTCGAAGACCACGAATATTAGTGAATGATAGGTTTAGAGAACTTGGTGGTGATGATGGTTTTTTGTGTTTTATAGTTTTTGGTACTTTATTCATTTTAAATTAGATTGAAGAACTTGATTCAAAGCATAGATAGTACTCAGAACACTATTTAATAGCCCAAGCAATTGCCTCATTACTACTAATAAACCCTAAGCCGTAACAAAGGGCTCCAATTGTGGCCTCCGCAATGCACACCAAAAGTACAAACAGGGACACCATCCATGCGCAACATGGCACTGTTAAATACTTTGATATTTTTCAGCTGTTGATGGAATCAGCCTCTCTGAGAGCTACCACAGAGTTCGGGAAACCTGACTATCAGCCGGCCTCAGAACCATAAAACTGAGTTTTAGAGCTGTACCCTCATTTGGAGATGGAGAGTTGCCTAGTCATAAAAACAGAGACACATGCAAAACCCATGCATTGAGTCAAGAAGATCCAGCATTCAACATCCTAAACTGGAAAAGATTTATTAAAATACATCTGCGCCATCCTAATAGATGAAGAAGGGGTGCGAGGCTGGTCAACAGATAGAATCTGTTTACCCCTTAAACTTATGATAGAACCTTTACTTAAACTTATGATAGGACTTATGATAGAACCAAAATATCGCCTACTAACGATTTATATAAGAGATCTACTATTAAGAAATTTAGATTTGGTAAAGACTGTATCTATTCTACAGTAACAATGAGAGATCCTTTTAGTTCTGATAATCCTGAAATAAGATTTATTAACGCGTATCAAAAAGTATTCCGACCAGTCCAGTCTATGTTTTTAAACTTTGCACTAAAGTGTGCAAAGAATAAAACGTTAGAAGAATTGGAATCACAAAATAAAAAACAATGTATTAGTTATAATGAATAAATTATTTGAACCATTATTGTTGTTATTTAAAGTTGTTTTAAATAAAGATAACAAAAATAAAAGTTCACTACTACATTTTGATAACTCTGAAATTTCAGTACTACTAAATAAACTTAATAAAAGTTTGTCTATAAATAAAGTAATACACTTAGAAAAATTGTTTTTACTAGAACTATTTATTGTGATAAGAGTTGGATTTGGATCGATAGGTTAAGCATCCTTGTATTTTAAATCAGTTGTTGGGGTAATAGATCTTTTTAATAGGTTTTTCATTAAATGGACTCTAGGTGCAAATTCCAACTCCAACTCATCACATCTATAAGCCTTTGAAAGACATAAAGATTTTAATAAGAAAGAAGAGGCATTTGGTCCAACAGGACAATTAAAGTAACCTATTTTGTATGGCCTATACATCCCATTAAATAAGTTTGCTAAGAATGTTTTAACTGTATCTGAAGGTCCACATAGAATAAGTCGCTTCTTTTTATGTTTTTGATTGGAAACAAATTGACTTAATAATGATTTTCATAACATCTGGTGTTATTGCATTAGATGATGCAATACTATCAAAGAAGAAATTCAGAGCACCTAATTTAGCTGCATTAAAAGAAGGAACTATTCTAGGTGAAAGTACATCGACGTTTCTTTTTGACGAGAATACGTGTCTAAATAAAGAATTTTTACATGATTCAATAATTGACGAATTCATACTTGTTTTTAAGTTACGTAGGTGTTCGTCGAAACCCAGCTCATAATCATAATGGCACGAATTAAATATGCTTTTTTGAACTAAATTTTTTTTGAATTCCATTGATTTTATCAATTTAACACCTTTTGTTATAATATTTTCTTTTACTTCGACATTTGGCAGAATTTCGTTGTTGAAGTTGGTGTACACATAATTTTCGAAAAGTATTGTAGGACCTTCGCATAATAATTGGTATCTTTGATATGTATTGTCTTAATAGACCAGAAGCATAGTTTAAATTTTACTCCTTATCAATTGTTGCATCATCGGCACTTGAGTTGCCAGTGTTTAAAAAAAGAACGTCGGATGTCGATTTAATCCTTTCGTACCGTTCGCCATAAGAACAGAGTAAAGTGTGGGTGTGTTTTTTTTAACGTCATCTTCGCTTGGTTCATTGTTTCTTGTCCTACAAATTGTGTGGGTAAGTGTTCTGACTGGTTAATATTTCGGTCGTTCGTTTTCAAAGTCGAACCAGTACATTGAGTTGAATTTTCCGTCATGTATGACATGCACAAACGTCCATCCCTTTTCAATATATAGGTTGAGACAGAAAAACATCTAAAATTCTTTTCATAAATTGTTACAGTTTCAAAATGGTGTATACAAATTACAAAAATTACATTTAATATAATGTTGCTTTAAACAAAATGCACAAACATCGATATCACAACTTGGTCACGTAATAAGTATATTTTAATATAACAGCGTTTACAAAATACAAAATAACCATTTAAAAAGCTGTGTACTTTTTTATTTAATTTCACGATATCAACAGTTGTTTCATCATCACTTATTTCGATAACTTCTTCTCCTTTACTGCTTTGGTTTTCATCTTTTTCAATTTCCTCCTATATATCATCTCTAATGTAATTAATCTTCCTCTTTCTAATTTGAACTTTGTTAACGCCTACGAGGCATGGTGAAAAAGGTTGAGTAGAGCTAACATCGGCGCCTGATTGGAAAGGATCCTATCTCCACTTCCGTTTCGTAATTCAAGCGCAGAAATTTCAATTTTGTTTTGTTAGTCCATTTCGTTATTTTCCTAAGTTTGGCTCGAGTTAACATCCGGCTCAAAGTATCCTTGCACCCAGTTTGTGTCAAGGTCTCTTTTGTCTCCAGAGTATCGATAAAGTTGTTCTCTGAGTTCGACTGCTCGTTACCGATTTCCAAAATATCCGAGGATTTTATTTCGGAGTTGTTTAATATGGTCTTCTCATGTAAATTCAATAACTCTGAATGTTGACATTTTTCTTTGTATAAATTTACTACTTCTGAAGAAGTTAAACTCATATTTGATTAAATAAAAGCAGGGGGTGTGTCACTGACTCACACCCTGCTTGAATAAGCCTAATATAATGAATACCATTGGATTAGTGCAAAACGTAATACTTCTGAAGAATATGGAGGACGACCATTGGATTTGTAAAAGACTAATTTGGACAGTTCATTAACTAAAGCAATTAGATTTCTCTTTAACAATGTTGTGCATACAAGACACCAAATTACTTTAAATAGATAAACTTGTAAGCTTACTATTGTTAATTGTTCTCTCTCTTTCTCTTTATATATATATATATATATATATATATATAAAGGGTAGGATAAGAGAGGCTTATCGCGCTGATTGTCTACATCCAACAATCACGTTTGGGGGAGGTTCTGTTTTAGTTTGGGGTTGTATTTCATCATCTAGAGTAGGTGATTTAATCAGAATTTATGGCAAACTGACAGGAGAACATATTTAGAAATTTTAAGACATCATGCAATACCATCTGGAATGAGACTAATTGGTAATAATTTCATTCTACAGCAAGACAATGATCCTAAACATTGTTCCCGAATGGCCAAAAAACATTTACAGGACACGTGTGAGGAGGGAGTTCTCGAAGTAATGAACTGGCCTCCTCAAAGTCCAGATTTGAACATGTTTAGGATTATTTGGATAAAAAAAGGCTGAATATAACCCCAGAAGTGTAGAAGAATGTTTTTGATTATTAAAAAGAGTGTAGGATAATATATATATATATATATATATATATATATATATATATATATATATATATATATATATATATATATATATATATATATATATATATATATATATATATATATATATAGATATATATAGATAGATAGATAGATAGATAGATAGATATTAATACTGTCCGCCTTTTGCGTTAATCACAGAAGCGAATCTTCTTGGAATTGATTCATATAAATTTGTAATGAAATTTGTGGAATATTATCCTACTATATATAAACATATATATATATATATATATATATATATATATATATATATATATATATATATATATATATATATATATATATATATATATATTAATACTGTCCGCCTTTTGCGTTTATCACAGAAGCGAATCTTCTTGGAATTGATTCATATAAATTTGTAATGAAATTTGTGAAATACTATCCTACTCTCTTTTTAATAATCAAAATCATTATTCTACATTTTTGGGGTTATATTCAGCCTTTTTTTATCCAAATAATCCTAAACATGTTCAAATCTGGACTTTGAGGAGGCCAGTTCATTACTTCGAGAACTCCCTCCTCACACGTGTCCTGTAAATGTTTTTTGGCCATTCGGAAACAATGTTTAGGATCATTGTCTTGCTGTAGAATGAAATTATTACCAATTAGTCTCATTCCAGATGGTATTGCATGATGTCTTAAAATTTCTAAATATGTTCTCCTGTCAGTTTGCCATAAATTCTGATTAAATCACCTACTCTAGATGATGAAATACAACCCCAAACTAAAACAGAACCTCCCCCAAACGTGATTGTTGGATGTAGACAATCAGCGCGATAAGCCTCTCTTACCCTACCCTTTCCTCTACCCTTCTTTTTACCCTTCATCTTCTTACATACTGTCGTTTTTTGCTACCGAACAGTTTAAATTCTAATTCATCTGTGAATAGAACACGGTTTAACATTTCTTGCGCCCAAATATTATGCTGTTTTGCATATTTAAGTCTTTTTTCTTTATTGCCACGACGTAGTAAAGGCTTTCGAACTGCAACACACCCTCTTAATCTAGCTTTTAGCAAATGTTGTCGAATGCAAGATAAGGAAACATTTGTCCCAGTTGCAGCCTGAATGTCTTGGGCTAGAATACTGGAGGTATTTTTCCGATTTCGCAGAGACACATTTTTAAATACTTTATGTCATATTTTGTAAGCTTTGGAGGTCTTCCACTTCGAGTTTTATCCTCAAGAGATCCCGTGTTTTTAAATTTTTTTATAGTTTCTCTAATGGCTGTCCTTGTATATATATACATATATACTATATATATACAGAGGTGGCTCAAAAAATTAGAGCCACCCAACATTTTTACAAATTTTCATATTCTGAAGCTGATTTTCCCTATATTTTGTAATGAGTTAAATTTACAACTATTTATTTTAGGAATATTGGATATAAATAATAGTAAATGGAAAAAATAAAGAAGTCTAACGTATATTTAGGAAAAATAAATAAGATATACAAAATATTGTACACAAAATCACTAATACTTAGTGTGGCCGCCTTTTGCAGCAATTACGGCTTCAACTCTTCTGGTCATACTTTTGATGAGGTTTTGACAATTTTTTTTTATTTCCTCGCTGTGGTGCCAAACATTTATTAATTTTTCAATCAAATCTCTTTTATTTGTTATAAGGTTTTATCATATAATACTCTTTAACAATTCCCATAAATTTTCTATGGGATTTAGGTCGGGCGAGTTTCCTTGCCAGGGTAATACATGCATTTTTTCAGGCTTTAAAAACTTTGTTACAGTTTTTGCCTTATGGCATGGAGCAGAGTCGTGCTGGAAGGTAAAGTTCCCATTCGGATACCACTCCATCGCTTGAGGAATCATTCTTTCCTTCAAGACTTGGATGTACTGGTCCTGCCGCATTGTATTTTTTACAATGTATAACTTTCCAGTACCCTGGCTACTAATGACTGACCAGACCATAATTTTTAGCGGGTGCTTCACCCTCTCCACAAGACAATCTTCATTGAACATTTCACCTGTCCTTCTTCGGACGAAATTAGTTTTATCCATTAGAATTTCCAATGTGGATTCATCTGAGAAGCAAACCTAAAATTTTCAAAATTGGGTTAATATTTTTGATGAAATACTTATATTCTTTTTTTTAATATGGTATTCGTTTAAATTTTAATGTGTTTATGAAGAGAAACTGAGTACTTACTCTTTCCCAATCATCAGTGGTAAAATGGCGATGATTTTTAGCCCATTGGAGACGTTTATCCTTTATTGCCTGGGTGAGCCTTGGTTTTTTGACTGGTCTACAGGCCTTAAACCCCTGCTCCGCCATTCTTCTCCGAAGTGTTGCAAGGGATATTGTTATACCTTCATTGTTTATGATTTCCTTAAGCACTTTTTTCGATTTTCTCCTATTTTCTATCACAATATCCCTTATTATTCTTTCGGTGCGAGGCGTTGTAATTCGATTTCGTCCACAATTTTTTCTTTTGTTCAATTTTAGTGATTGATTATTGTCCAGTTTTCTTTTAATCCTATCGACTGTTGCTCTGGAAACATTCACACACTTGGCAATTTGCCTATTGGAATGATTTCCACTCGACAAATATCCTTGAATAAGCCCTAGTTTTGTGGGAGAAATATCTTTCTCTTTGCCTATACCTTGAAAACACCAATTATTTTAAAAAATAGCAAAATTTACCTAAATATGATAAAAAAAGTTGTAAAATAATGATAACTTACTTGTAATTAGAATATATAATAAGTGTTGAATAGTAAAATAAACAAATTTTGGTGTAAATATATAAAATCAACAAATAAAAACCGCCAGAAACACAACTATCGCCCAGTACAACACGTGCTAAAATGTGACATCTTCTGCAATAATGCAACTAACTTCACTCTAAACCGCTCAATAGTGTTGTCATTGTAAAAATATGTTCAAAACAAAGTAATTAACAATGCGAAATGACAAAAACTGGACATCCGTATGTATTTTAATTAATTTCACAGTCGAAACTCAAATATTGTCTAAATTTCGAGGTGGCTTTAATTTTTTGAGCCACCACTGTATATATATATATATATATATATATATATATATATATATATATATATATATATATATATATATATATATATATATATATAAAATACGTAAGTTGTTTTTTTATATATTTTTATTATCTTCTTTTTAAAAGGTTTGTTTTATGCTATTTTGTAACGTTTTTATTATTACCTGATGACGCTGACCACATTAGGTCAGCGAAATATCGTTAATATATTACTATACAAATATATATAAAAATAGTTAGACGCTGCCTTTTATTGTAATCAACACATTATAAACATATCGTATAACAATAATATGACTTTTAAAAGATGTATATATACATATGTATACATATATAAATATATATGTATATATATATATATATATATATATATATATATATATATATATATATATATATATATATATATATATATATATATATAGTAGCGTGCAAAAGTAACCAGACAAGAGCATAACTTGAGATAACTTTTGAACGAAAAGTCCAATTTCTTTCTAATTTTCACTGAAATATCAAAAAATTGATTACAAATCTAAAAAAAACAAATTTTTACAAAACCTAAACAATTTAATCTTAAAAGTTCATTTAATTAAAATATGCGCGTGCAAAAGTATACGGACAAAAAAAAACTTTTTTTTTGTCCGGATACTTATGCACGCAACCCAGAAAAAGAATTTTTTTTTTTAAACATTTTTTAAATTGAAAATGCTTTATTTTAAAGTATTGCTTTAGTACTTTGTCGCGAAGCCCTTAGCATTGGTTACTGCTTAAGAATGACAAGGCATTGAGTCCACCAGCTTCATAATCACAATAATCCTGATTTTTCCCCATTCTTTTTTAGAGTATTCAATAAATCACGTTTACTTGCTACTTTTCGAATTGAAATTTGTCGATCAATGAGCTTACATAGACATTCAATAGAATTAAGAACAGGACTTTGCTAAGGCTATTCGAATAATCGAATTTCTTTGGTTTTGAAAAAGTTTTTCACAAGAGTTAAAGTGTGCTTTGGGTCATTGTCCTGGTAAAACATCCTTCCTCTAGGCATTTTGTCTTTAGCATGTGGAAGCATAACATTCTTAACTATATATTTGTACATATTTTTTGTCCATTTAGCCATCAATCAAATGGATAGGACCGATACAATCTCTATTCAAGTTAGCCCATTTCATAACGTTTTGACCTCTGTGATTTACTGTTGGTAGCTGGTATTTAGGATCGTTTTTATGGCCTTTTGGTCGACGGATATATCTAATATTATCAGATCCAAATAACATAAACTTAAACTCATCACTAAAAAGCACTTTCAATCACTGTTTTCTTTCCCAATTCAAAAGTTTATTAGCAAATCTTAAGCGTGCTTTTCGATTCTTTATATAAATAAAAAGTTTCTTTGTAGTACGTCTTCCATACAGATTTGTAGACCTCAAAAGACGTTTTTTTGTGTCAACACTACATTTTACAGTATAAAGTTCTTTAATTTCAGCATTTACCAAGACAGCATTTTGCGTGGAACATGTTTCAGGGCTCGAGGATGGATATTTTAGCAGGATAATGACTCAAAAGACACTTCAACCCTTATAAAAGACTTTTTCAAAAACAAAACAATTCAATTAATGGAATTGACATAGCAAAGTCCTAATCTTAATTCTATTGAACTTCGTTGGGAACACATAGTTGACAAATTTCAGGTTGAAAATCAGCAAGTAAATTTGATTTATTGAATATACTGAAACAAGAATGGCGAAAAATCAAAACTATTGTGATTATGAAACTGGTGGACACAATTCCTTGCCACTTTCAAGCAATAATTAATGCTATCGGCTTCCCGACAAAGTACTAAAGCAATTTATTTAAAATAAAGTATTTTCAATTTAAAAAACGTTTAAAAAAAATATCTAATTCAATTATTTTTTCTGTCCGGATACTTTTGCACGCGCAAGTCTTAATTAAATAAACTTTTAAGATTAGATTGTTTAGATTTAGTAAAATTTCATTTGTTTTTAGATTTGTCATCAATTTTTTGACATTTCAGGCTAAATTTGAAAGAAATTGGACTTTTCACTCAAAAGTTATCTCAAGTTATGCTCTTGTCCGGTTACTTTTGCACGCTTCTCAATATATATATATATATATATATATATATATATATATATATATATATATATATATATATATATATATATATATATATATATAAATATGTATATATATATACATGTATATGTATATATATATATATATATATATATATATTTATACATATATATATATATATATATATTTATACATATATATATATATATATATATATATATATATATATATATATATATATATATATATATATATATATATATATATATATATATATATATATATGTTCTTTAAATACACTATAAATATCGTAGTCACCCATAATCGTTAATAAGTCTAGTGTAATGGAGCATGAAATAAAACTTGGGTGTAAAATTACGAGGAAAATGTTCAACAAAGTTCTGCAAAAAGTGCTCTACTAAAAATTGCACATATGACAATAGCTTTGGAAGTTTTTGGGGGGCAAAAATGTAATAAACTATTTCTGGGAGCTGTAGATACAAAAACCAGTATGTATTAAGTTCTGATATACGATTGCTAATCATAAATGGCAACAAACGAAACATACAATATTTTTGTGAAGCTAAACCGATAAAATTAATTGATGAAGCAGAGCGTTCAACAAATAGTACTGGCTTATTCGTTGTGTTATTTCTTCGTATTTCAAAAAAATTGAGCTCCATATACATTTGCTCTACAGAAATTACCTTCTCTTCTTTAAGTTTAAATAACAATAAACTGATTGATTGTGGAATTTTACTTTCATCATATCATGCATTATGTCAGGTGCATTATTGCCTGACCACAACCATAATTTACACTCCGTCATTTTTTAATGTTATTAAATCTTGAATTAATGGTTTTAATAATTCTTTGTATGTTTTATGGCTTCCAATACTTCAAAAGTGGAATATATCAAACTCATTTATAGTTGTTTGAGATTCATAATAAGTAGAACTATGCTTATTGCGCATGTGCTCACGTAAACATTTGACATGTTTGTAAGAAGCAGGACAGCTATCAATATTACAAACTACAACATAATATGCAAACGTTCTAAATATTTTTGCATTGAATATTTACAAATATCACATGTAGAACACGTAAAGCAAACAACGTTGTTTTTTGCTGCCATATTCATTAAACTTAAAAAACTAAATAAAGTAGGAGAAAATGAAATAGTTATAAAAATACATATTTATATATATATATATATATATATATATATATATATATATATATATATATATATATTATATTTAATAATTAATTTAGTAGTAATAGAATTGACTGACAAAAAGATGAAAATTCCAACCAATAATTTTTTTTCTAAGTTCTGAGAGTCCTTTTATTTCAAAGTAAAGGCAAACATCTTCAAGGCTCCAATTCAAATAGTCTCCTATTTAATAAATCTAACAAGGGGTTCTATATATGTTGATGTGTTATTATTTCTTGTTAAAATCAAACCAGATTTTTTTAAAAAGTTTAAAAACCCCACTTTTTCCTAATAAACAAACATGCGGATATAAAAATATCATGGCGTATTGAAAAAAAATTGGACAAACCCTAACGGAGGGTTCTTCAATGTCTTACTTCTTGGAGTTCTTTTTGCTTCTTTGTAAATAACTTGCCGGTTCTTCAAAGAACTGGTAAATAATATTTAGAACCCACGAGTTCTTCAATGAACCTTAAGTTTTATCCAAGAACTTATAGGTTCTTCAAATAACCATCAAAGAATTACGAAGAATCTTTTAGATTAGCAGTGCACATAAAAACGCTAAGTAAAAATGAGAATAATATGTAATCATTTGATTTGCAATTTATCTATTTTGAAAAGATAATGTCCCGCTCCCGCAAATGACATCTTTAAATTCTATGGAATACATAGTTGTATTGAAAAGATACATTTAACATTACCTCTGCTATCTAATGCTGTTGCCACTAAAGGTAAATTAAATATTAATTTAAAAGATACATTCGCATATTGTATCATTTACATTGGTTTTAAAAAGATATAATTTATAACATAATCATGTTATCATATGATGTGATCATTATAAAGTGCAAGATGTTGTTGCCACTAATTTTTTTTTTTTTTTTTTGAATTTTCATGCTATATATTTCTATACAATGTTCCTATATCCGAAGATATTGTTGGCTCAAAAATAACGACAAATAGACATTAAGACTAATCCAAAGAAGCGACCGTTATTGACCAAGACTTTTGCATACCGAAGTACTACTCAAGTGCTGAGTTGGTGGTAGCAGTATTTGAACTAGGGATGCCAAATATTTGGGTTTTCAATATTTGCACAAATACCAAATACCCCAAATAGTGAACCCCCAAATACTTGTACAAATACCAAATAGTAAAATGTATGAAAAAAATCAATTGATTTCAATTAAAATTTTAGCTTTCATTTAAGAAAAGATATTTTAAAAATACAAGCATATTCAATTTTTCTTTTTTCATTCTATTACGAAGTTTAGTTTTGAAGTTTCCAGCTACAGAAAAGACTCTTTCAACGTCTGTTGATGTTGCTTGCACAGTTAATAAGGCATCGTAGATCATCTAAAGTTTATCTGTACGTTCTTTTGTTCCTTCAAACGCCTTAATTTCATTTCCGATCGAAGTTTTGACTGTTTTCTGATGGTTTACAAAGTGGTTGATAGTGTCATCAAGCATGGATGTTGTATTTAGATCATTTTCATCATCATTTTCCTCCAACAATGATTCTGAAAATAGTCTTGTATTGAGTTCCTTAATTTCTTTTCTAATAGCTAATTTTGACGAATATTTAAAATAATCATTTTCCTTTGGATAATTACCAGTGTGAAAAAAAATCAATGTTGATATTAAATCAACATTTCTTCGTGAATCAATTCGAGTTTTTAAATTTTCGAGCATTTTTTGCGAAATATCACTTTCCTGTGCGTTGAGTGTGTTGAATAAATAGATAAATGATCCCTCTGCCATCATCAAATTGCAGCATTAAGAGCTTAATTTTTTAATAACTTCTTCAACAGGAATCAAGCAATCTATTATGTCTTTAACTTTAGTTTCAATGCTGTTATCATATTAACCTTCAAATTCAATTATTGTAGGTTTTACAATTTCTTTCCGTTCATAAAATCTCTGCAATATAGGAAGTACACTATTCCATCTTGTCTTGCAGTTAATTAATAGAGTTAATTCATTTCTTGTTGTTTCTTGGACATTTTATTTAAAGCGAGCAATTTTCAATGGAGAATTTTGAAATTTTCTCACATATCCTCGAACAACTGATATGACATCAAAGTAGGATTTTTCCATTGGTAAAGAGCTTTCTTGTTCATCAAAATCTAGTTTTTCATCAAAATCTTTATCTTCATCATCAAGTTCAATACTATATTCATCCATCCCTTCACGATCTTTTTGATATAAACAGTCAACAATAGCTAAATTTATTCCATGATTGTAAGAAAGTTGACTTTCAAATGGCATCAAGGTGGCATATTTTTTCATTACGGAAGCTTCATCGTTTATAGTTGAGATAATATCTTCTAAAATGTCAAGTTTGATGTCCTGGAGTTTTTTTCTGACAAATGTTTTCAATTATTCAGCAATACAACTACCTGATCCGACAGAAGTTAATGCAAATTGCTTAGATTCAGTGATGTTGTGAATTTTGATATTTAAATATATTTTGAATGTATTATCAGTGCACTCATCAATTATTGTACTAAATTTCTTTCCCATGACTTTACTCTTGAATTTTTAACACAAATTCATTAAAAACTTCTGCGTAGTACATTTTAATGTCTTCCCAAACTGTTGATCTTGATTTAGGCATTTGATGACTGCGTGATGACAAATATGATTTAGTTGCATACGAATTTATTATTTGATTAATTGAAAATCCATCTTTGGCTGCACATTTTGATGTTAACAGCTCTCGAGACTATCGAACTGTAAAACTTGTTATTGGACGTTGAATTTTTTGATTACTTGGACCTTCTGTTGATTCTGATGTATTCTTTCTTTTAAGAGATATATCCATGCCGTGTTTCAATTTTAAATGATTCATCAAATTCGTTGTTCCATAATTAAGAATCGTACAAACTTCATTACAGTTGCCAACTTGACATTTTGCCTGATTTTTACTGATTTTAACAAAATGTTTCCACACTTCACTCGTCATTTTCTAAATAAAATTTTAGTTTAGTCAACGTAACCTAAAAAAGACGCATACCTGAGAGTAGTATTATAGTACTTCTTTGTATAATTTCAATAGTTACTTAATTAAATTCACAATTAAACAAAGATAAATTTTAAAAAATTTCAGTAGAATGAATTATGATATAAAATTCACGGAAATTGCGTAACTTGGAAATTGAAATAAAGGGTTCGTAACAAATTAGATTTTTTAAAATGTGACGGTTATTTTTTTCAAAAATGGTGAAAAATAATTTAAAAATTTTTGCACTATTTGTATACAAATATTTGGGTGACCCCAAATAGTGCTAAAAACACCAAATACCCAAATAACAAATAATTGGGTTCGAAATCCCTAATTTGAACTCATATCGTTTAACAGTCCGGGTTTTAACTTTTCGTATGACGCCCTAACCCACTGAGCTGAATGAACCCACTGAGCTATCCAGCCAGTTAGTTAGAGTTGACTAACGAATACAAAATAAAAAGTACTATTATATACAATAATTTGATTAGTTTTTTTAAAATTTGTTTGAAAAGAAATATAGGTTACCGTTGATAATAATTGGTGTTGATGCCACTAAAGAAATAAAAATAAAAAAAATAATAAGTAAATGACACTTTATAAGTTTATGGAATATAAACTCGTTTTGAAAAGATACATGTAATTTTACCATTGGTTAGTTTCAAGATACATGTAACTTTACCATTGGTTAGTTTCAAGATACATGTAACTTTACCACTGATACTTAAAGCTGTTGCTACTAAAGATTATAAAAAAGTGTCTTCTCCTACAAAGTAGTTTTTAATCATTATAAAAACCTTACCACTGCCACAAGATGTCAATGTCGTTAAAGACAACAAATTATAAAATATAGCAAGCAAAAAAGCATCTTCAAAGTATTTGTTATTTATAATGATTTGAAAAAATAAAATAAAAAATTAAATCATGAGAAAACATTGCACCACTTAAAAAACACATCATAAAAAAAGTATGATATAAAATTATTTTATTTGTTATTAACAGCTACTTTAAAAAGACAATTTTACCGTTGCTACTAGATGTTGATGTCGCTCTAGTAAATACAAAATTAGAAAGAAAACAACCAAACAACCAAACTTATACTTGTACTGAATAGATGTGTTAATTCACCACTGGTACCAAATGTCGATACTACTAAAGTCTATGTAATAAAAAGATTGATAAGAAAATGACTCCATTAAAATTTCTGAAATATTTGCTGAGAATAAAAATGCAACTGTTTCTTTTATATCTGCTTTCGTAAAAAAAATTTTAATATAAAAAAAATCTGTATGTTATTCTGTACATGCACTCGGTTTAAAAAAACTTTATATATGTTATACATAATATATTTATATATATATAAAACATTACAATTATAAATTAATAGGAAATCACTTAACAAAATTTTTTTTATTTAAAACTGTGTTTCATCAAGAAAGACTTCGTCCGCTGAGAATTGGAGTGTTTTAAGTCCACAAAAGCTAGTTTGGAGATAACCAAGTTTGAAAGTTCAACAGTGCTCAAATTGTTCTTTATTAAACAATTGTGTTGTTTGGGGCCATTTATTTATTTAAACAGATGTAAAGATTCTAAAAAAATATAATTCCAATAAAAAAAAATTATAAGGTCGTTAAACGGCTGACCAAATTTGGACATAGATCATTATAATTCCGAAAATTTTTAAAGTTCAAAAAATATTTGTTCTAAGTCCATTTTTTTTACTGATACTTTGATAAACAGTACCTTATTTTAATGAAAATTCTCAAAACTCAAAAGCTAGGAGAGGGATTGAATGGATTTAGTATAAACGGGATATTAGAATGGCTTTCAAAACCAGTTCAAAATATTTATCGACAATTAAACGAAAAATGCATTCAAATGTTCACAAAATTTGTATTTTTAAGTTTCTTAACATGTTTTGGATTACAAAGTTGTCGCAAAAAACTGGCGATCAACGAGCGGCATGTACTTTAACATTGAGCTTAAATCTTTTTTCTTCTCAGCAGTCATCACTGGTTTGATTGATATCGTCGATACAGTCGGCCGAGCGTCATGAGGAACCTTACCGCGAGCAGGTTTTCACCCTAGACGAACGTTTGTTTGTTCATCTGAAAACGTCCGTTTGTATTCTATGTGCAGCAAATTGGTAGAAATGATTTTGCTATACTTGATTAGCGTGTAAGGCACTTGGTTGTAATTGTAGTACTTGCTAATTTTTTGGAAGGCGAAAAAGTCTGCTGATTTCATTCGTAGTTTGCCCGTCTTTTCACCTAGGGCACGTAAACTTCTTAATACCAACACTGGACTGAACACTTCGGAATAACGCAGACTCTTTTCAAAAAGACTGTGAATGGTGCCGACCTTCTGCACGTTCCCGTGGCCAGGCTCCGAGTACTTTTGCTCGACGCTTTCAATTTTGAGAGTTTAGCCTCATAAAATGCGCCAGACCGTAAGACATGATGCTGTTCTTGTTTTGTGGGACACAAGAATCCGACCACAAAAAGATTTTCTTAATTTCCGGGTGCCTCAAAACGATTTCCGTAAGAAATTTAAGTAGAGCACTGCAGATATGATTTCCAGCGCGGCCACTCAGCATCTCGTGCAAAACGGCGCAATACGTAACATTGTCTAGCGAGCAGTGGCCAGTTAAGTTATACATATTGAGCTTTCTCTTGTAGAAAAAATTTGAAACGTTGGCTTTCGGCAAAGCCATTACATTTTCCATGTCAAAGGATACAACCGCAACGGTAGGGTCAATTCCATTTTTGTGATTTTTTCTGTCCCTATCGCGCTCTTTCTTGCACTCTTTTTAGATAAGTGGTCCAGATATTTGAGTTCCTCCTCTTCGGACGGTGTTGGAATCAGTTTCATTCGTTTGCAGTAATCACAGCGATTTTTCTTCGGTTTGTGAAAAACGATGTTAAATTTTGTGTTGAAAATATCTCTGTATTTGCTTTCAGTAGTGACATGATCTTTGGTGTGGATTTCTTTATACAGCTGAAACATTTTCTTTAGACTAAGTTCGGTTTCTAAGAACTCTTTCTTTGTATTGGCGCGGTTGTAGTGGCTCTCCACCCTTGGAAAAGAGTTAATATGGTCACAAATTTGCTGCACAGTTTCCTGAGGCAAGAATTTCTTTTTGTTTCTCCCCTTCTTTGGAGACGTGGCCACTCCACTATCTGGGCTTAAATTGTGGTCAAAAAAATAACTAATTCTTCTAGAACTTATATTGAGAGAATTTAAGAAATTGGTTTTACAAACCTGAATACGTTCGCCACCAACCTCAAAAAAGTACCGGTAGCTAAACTTCTTCCTGCTTACGTCAGGAGTTTGATGCCTAAGTCGTTCTCGAATTTTGAAATCACGTTGCACAAATTTAGAGTAAAAGTGAGCTTTTTTTTGGTCACTAAGCGACCAAAAGTCTGAGTGAATTTTTTCCTCTCTATCGCAACAATGTTGTTTCGACATTTCAGACGACAGTTAATAGGGCATTCCTCTCCTACAGTCTTCTCTTGATGTTTTCGGCCTTGAATGTCAACATACTCCTCTCCTACCTCTCGCAGTCGCTTTCGTACGTTCTGCTTCCAGTTCACTGGCTGCCGAAGCCTTTTTCGCGTAAGAAGCTTTGGAGTCTCCCTGTTAAATAATGAAACACAAATATAATAATAATAATTAATATAAGTTTTCAATAAAAAAGTGTCATGCTAAAAATGCTTACGCTAGTATTCCATTCTCGACCAAATCGGCAGTTTCATCATCAGCACCTTCGACTCTGTTATCGTTCGTATCAGCAGTGGACACAACATCTTCTTTATCAACCTCATCTGAACCTTCATTTTCTTTCCGTCTGTGTCGGCAGCCTCATCTACATCAAGCTCGTCTTCATCATCACTACTATCAGATGGGTCACTACCTTCTTGATGCCAGCTATAAAAAAAACTTCAATTAAAAGAAAAGCTTTCAAACAAAAATAAAACCCTAATCTGTCATGTAAGGTACAATAAATATCTATGTTAAATGCATAAAAAATTAGGTCTGGAAGAGGCATGATGACTTAAACAGATAAAAATTAATAGATTTATTGATTAACATGAAAGTTTAGTGATACAAATGGGTTTTCGTCAGAATCAATTTCATCTAAAAGAACACGAATCCTAGCCTCTTTAGCTGCCATTTTCAACTTCAGTCGGACGGTGAAATCAAGCCATTCTATTGGGTGACGGACATAGACCACTCCAATACTAAATAGGCCCATAGAATTGGACATAGTTTAAACGATTATTGAAGAAAACAAGTGCAAGACTTGACAGATCAATGTAAAACTTTTGGACATAGTACATTTGCATATTGTCAACGATAAAATGCATCTGAGTCAAAAAACTCAAAAATGGACATAGAACACTCCAATTCTCAGCGGACGAAAACTTGTCAGAAATCCTTTCTAATTTTGTGATGAAAGATTTCTAATGAGTCTTTACTGAAGAAAGTGTTCATTGAAAAAAAA
>NC_088927.1:2157500-2175000 GCF_038396675.1 Hydra vulgaris
AATCAACTTTTGTTGGTGTTTTTTATTGTTGGTGATTTTTATTGTTACCATTTTTAGCAAAAAAAATTAAAAATACAGTTATCTTTCTAATATATAGATATATACTTTGTTATGGTTCTGCTTGTTATTGATACTATTTAATATTACATAAATATTCTTAATGAAATTTGAAATACGAAAAGCATGATTATCTTTTAACAATTTTTTGGTTTTCTATTTATATTTCCGTTTTTACTAGAGATTATTATTAGAAAACATAGACTGCCATTACACCCTACCTAATATAAAAATATATCAATATAAGTAAAAGTAAAAGTTTAATCGGCCTTCAGTTTTTACGGCATTTTGCGCGATGTCAAGGCCTGTTATTATAGAAGTCTACATCATTGAAAAAGTAGGTTTTTACATTTTTGTTTTTGCTTTTTTGTTTAACTACTTATCCTTATTGATCACTTTTTTTCAGGATTCTCCTCATGGGTTCAAGCTCATTACGCATAATATGTGTTCAATTACGCATAATACGTTAGTCATTTTAAGTAATAAATTAGGAAATAATTATTTGTGAAATATTGTAGTCATTAATGACTTCAAAGTGGCTAATAATTAAAATTGCTCGACTAATAAGGTTCCTTATAAAAATTGCTCTCTTTCTCTCTCTCTCTCTCTCTCTCTCTCTCTCTCTCTCTCTCTCTCTCTCTCTCTCTCTGTCTCTCTGTCTCTCTGTCTCTCTCTCTCTCTCTCTCTCTCTCTATATATATATATATATATATATATATATATATATATATATATATATATATATATATATATATATATATATATATATATATATATATATATATATATATATATATATATATATTTATATTTATATTTATATATATTTGTATTTATATTTTTTTTTTAGAAAATGTTTGAAGAAAGTTAGAAGATCCTAAAAACCTTGGTATTATACAAGCCGAAGCGATTTAATTAATTCAATTGACAAAAAACGGCGTGTAAATCGCAAAAGAAAAAATAATATTTTTAATATTCATTTTGGATGTATTGATTAATAGCATTTATTTTTAAATAAATTCATTTTGCAACACGTTTTTTAATTTGATAAAATTTCGTCATAATAGTTTAAGGTAAATCCCACATAGGTTATAGGTGGAAAACATCACATGTAAAAGATCAAAAATGCTACACGTTTTGAATACCAAATGGGATAAAGTAGCAAATACCAGATTAAGTTAAGCCTCTCTGAAAGCTTCGATGATTAATTTTAAATTACTATTTAAGTAATTTTTAAATTAAAAGAATTTTAAAAATTATCATAGAAGCATTCGGACTTTCATTTGTCTAGTATTGACTACATTTATACCATTTGGATTAAAATATGTGGCATTTAAGATCTATAACATGTCGTATTTTCCACCTATATCCCATGTAGGATTTACCACATAAAACCCATGTGGGATTTACTATATGAAACCCACATGGGACAAAATAATAATCCCCATATGGGTTACATATGGTAAAAACCCACGCGTATCTTATATGGGATTTACCATATGGAATCCATGTGGGATTTACCATATGAAACCTACATGGGACAAAATAATAATCCCCACATGGGTTACATGTGGAAAAAATCCACGCGTATCTCATGTGCGCTTTTTCACTGGGAAAATTTTATCCAGGTTCAAACTTGATAAAATATATAATGCAGATGAGTTTAGATTTTTTTTCAGCAATTTTTGGGAATTTCTATTATAGGGGAAAAGCACAGTAAAATTCGTCAAACTAGGATAGAGGTAGCAAATACAACGCATGATTAAATTCTTATGTTTGTAATAGGTAAATCATGCACACCTTGTTGCTTCAAAGTAGTTAAACACTTACCTTGCAGATACAGAAATCAAAATAAAAGCCGAAATAGATAGCTTACTGTTCAAAGAGTGGATACGGGAAATGGACACAAAGTTTATAAGAGAAAAGAAAGTAGCGTTTATAACAGATAACTGCCTAGTACATCCGACAATTGATTTTCAGTTCAAAATCTATTGAGTTCATTTTTTATCACTAAATATCATGTCTAAACTCAAATCAATTGATCAGGGCGTTATACGCTATTTGAAAGTTTATTAGTTGATTTTTGGCATTGCAAAGGCTGGTCGTAGCTATTGATACAAGAAAAAGGGAAATCTCCATCATTTCTATTTGCTTTGCAAAAGCAGAAATTTCGGAAGATCAACAGAAACCTTCCCGGACAAAGATGACGATACTTTAAGGAGCTTTAAAATAAGAAAAACTTGATAATTTTTTCCCTCCAGATACAACAGCTGAACATGTCATTTCTGTAGATGAAAACTTAATGAGCAACCTTTACTAACAGATGAACAGTTGGTCGAAGAAGTAAAAAATGCAGCGAATGAACATAATACTGATGACGAGAAAGGTAATTGTGATGATAATGCGACCAATCGAGTTTGCCCAAAATGTAGTGATATTCACTGAAGCACTGCAAGTATTAAATGAGTATATACCCTTTAGTCTTAATAGTGAAAATTTTCAACAAAAGCTCAATGCAGTCTTAATTATATTAGAGACGTTTCATCAAAAGACAGAGTGACATTAAAAAAAATTTATAATGTATTGTTCATATCTTTGAGATCAAATCCTTTGCTAACTCGAATTGTTTTTATCGGATAAACACGATGAAATTCAGCACCTTTTAGTCATTAATTACTCAAAAACTACTTGACAAATTTTTTTAATTTTTTTGCACACGGAAGCTAATGTGTTTTTGTTTGATTGTAGTGGCAATAAGTATTGGTTATCATTGCTATCGGATTAAAATGAGTAAACAATTATTAAATCGAAAAAAAGTTTCCGAAAAGTTTCGTCAAAATCCTTCATATTCCCAAGTTGACATTTCAAAATTGGCCGTTGTTTTCGATCATCAGTTGGATTGATTTTTTCGGCGATATAAACAGACTCAATCAATTGAAAGAGAAGCTGGAAGTGGAAAAAAGAAAGGATTTAAAGATATATATATAAAGCAAAATCAATGATTCGCTCAAAATTTTAATGCAGCCAATCTTTGATAGGAAAAAAACTTAGATTTCAAGAATATAAAGCATATCATAAAAAGAAAAGTCCAAAGCGATCCATTGGTGGAGAAATTAAAGCAATTTGTCGTTCAAAAAAGCTATACAAACTTTTAAACTGAGAAAACTTGTGCATAATTGAAGACAAATTGCAAAATGAAACCTATTGCAAAAAGGACTTTTCACAATTGCCAGGGCAGCAATACTTTTATCATTCCAAATTGTAGATATGTTGTCAAAAAATTCAGAAATATTCAAACTAAAAAATTTGCTCCCAAGTTCCTTATTTGGCAAGCAATCTGCTCCTGGTGGTTTAAAAAATACACCATACATTACTCGTAAAACTTTCGACGCAGATTTATATATAAAAGAATTCTTAAAGAAACGCCTTTTGCCATTTATTAAAAAGCATGAAATGCCCACAATATTTTAGCCTGATTTGGCTACAATTCACTACTCCAAGAAGTCTCTAGAATGGTATGAACAAAATCGCTTCCAGTTTGTTCCTAAGGAAGCAAATCCTCCAAATTTTCCTGAGCAGCAAATTATTGAAAGTTATTGGTCAATTATAAAAGGAATTTTATTGAAAAGCAAGAAATTAGCTACGAATAAAAAAGATTTTAAGAAAAAATTGAAAGCCGCCTCCAAAAAAGTAACTCAAAGCAAGATCCAGCAGATGATTTCAAGTACTCGCAAAGATATTCGGTTTTTAGCTAAGCGTCCGATAAAAAATGTAAAAAATTGTTGAAACTCAATTAGCTTCATTGTGTCTAAAATTACAAAAATCTGTTAAGTAGTTTTCGCGTAATTACCTATTAAAGGGTGCTGAATTTCATCGAGTTCAACCGATATTGTCAAAGATTCGTGTTATCGAATGTCCCTTTAAATTAAACATTCACTAACTCGAACTGTTTTTTTAGTCTCTTGAGGTAAAAATTGTCAAAGTCGCTAAACCTTCGGTAAAAGATGCTAAATCTTCGGTCGGAGACACATATGAGGTATTAAAAGAAGACTCCACTATCAAAAAAAAAGCGAGCGGTTAAAAGATTAAGGTTTTTGTTGAAAAAAATCAATTCAATCATCCGGTCAATACAAGAAAGCCATGCCAATCCCGAAGAGATCTTGTCAAAAAGTTTAAATAAAGTAGTTTTCGTGTCAGAAAAGTACTCGAGAGCAAGGGTTTGAAGGTTTACACCAAGGAAAAACAACGAAATGATCAATTCATGGAAAACTAAAAGCAACTTGCCAGGCAAGGAAGCTAATCAAACTTTTTAACCTGAAATATTTATACATTATTAAGGACAACGACAAAAGGATTTCTCACAGTTGCCCAGCCATCAATACTATTATCAAAATTCAAAGTATATCAATATTTAAAAGGTGTCTATGGGAGCAACAAATTTGAGTATATTTAAACTAATAAGTTTGCTCCGAAGATCCTCATGTGGCGGTTTGCTTTTGTGACTTTAAGAGTGCCTCATTCGTCACTCGAAAGACTTTGACTTACGATTTGTACATTATACTTAATGTCTTCAGAAAAATTTAAGCAAAAATGGATTTCAGCCAAATCGTCTTGCCCAATTAACGTTTAAACATCAAATGTAGATGTGACGTCTTCTTCTAAAACCGAACAGATGTTTTGCAGCTCAGTATCTGATTCTGCTGCAAATTGGTCTGATAAACACGTATAGTCTGTCTAAGCAAGTTACTGGTTTGTGGAAAAATTTCTATTATCATTATTTGAGCAAGCTTTTATTTGCTAAAAATTCTATAGGAAACTAACTTTGACATTGACGTTTTCCAACATCGAAAATTGCTTGCTGAGCTGTTTTTACGTCAATTACCCGTATGAAAAGTTTAATTCAAAGTTACTTTTTTTTATCAGCAGTTTGTTCTTAAAGCATTTTATAATCAAGTTGTCATTTATCTCGACGTTGTCGTTTTGTTGAGAAACACACAAGAAACTTCAAGCTCTTCTACAATTACAGTGAATTGAAAAAACTACTGTCAAATCCATTGTTTCGGAGACTTGCCTTAAATAAAAAATTTTCCATTTTAAAAACATCACCTATGTTTACCTTTCCATCTTAAAAACATTATCTCTCTGTTTACCTTTCTATCTTAATAACATAATCAATATTTATATATTTATGCAATTTATGCAAAAAAAACTATTTATTTTTTTCTTCAAAATATTTACATATTATGGGGTGTTAAATGAAAGATATCTCGTTCACGGATTATTTAAGGTTAGTCGGGTAATCGGATATATGGATATTCAAATTGGTAACTTTAGTGTATTAGATACTGCCTAGAAAATTCGAAAACTGTGAGTTTAGCAGGTTTAGAACTTTTAAGAAATTATTTTGAATTCCTCACTATTAACAACATAAAAAAGTTTTATGATGACTTATTTCAAAACGGTGCAATTCCATTAATTAACAGGCCAACAAAAGTAACAACTACGTCAGCTTCTTTAATAGATGACGGTATAACAACTGATATTTTTAATGAATCTCTAAAATAAGGTATTGTAAGAAGTGACATTTCTGTCCACTTCCCTATCTTTTATTCAGTCGATATTTTTACTAATTTATTACCACAACAATAACTAATCTTCATCAAACGCATTTTTAGTGAATCAAATTTGAAAGCATTTAATAATCAATTATCCTTAATTAGTTAGAAAAGTATTGACTTTAAATGTGATGTAAACGTAGTTACATGACACATTCTACAAATAGTTTTTTTTATATCTATTACGCAAACTTTCCAAAAAAAGACAACGGAAGTTTTCAAAGTATAAACAAAAACTAAATATAAAATATTTTTAAAAAATATCTATAAAAAATTTCATGGCAAATTTTAGGTGAAATTACTGGCAATCGTAAATTAAAATCATGTTCTTTGCCTAAAGCTATAAAAATTAATGGTGAAGATTTAGATGATCTAAAAAAAGCTGCAAGTAGATTAAATAAATTTTTTGCATCTGTAGGACCAAGTTTATGTAAAAACATTCCAGACATGTTAAACCCTATAAATAATTTTGTGTTTCAACTAACAGCTAGTTTAAATGCTTTTGAAGTATCATTTGCAGAATTCGAAAGTGCCTTTAAAATGCAATAAATCCAATAGGTTTAGACGATATAAGTGGAAAAATAGTCATTCATACAATCACATAAAAAATGTTCTATTTGAGGTTTTTATTTGTTCAATAAATCAAGGAAATTTTCCGGAACTAACTGAAGGCTCCGATTGGTTTAAATCAAGTTTCGCTAAACATCAAAAAATAAAAAATTCTTTTTCATCCAGCTTCAAAAAAACATGTGTTACAGTGTGAAATACCTGAGCTTATCATCAATAACATTCATATAAAAAGAGTCAGGTATACACATTTTTTAGGTGTTATTATAGATGAAAACCTTTCATGGAAATACCACATTGGTAACTTATGCAATAAAGTTTCTAGAAGTATTGGAACTCTTTATAAATATAAAAGCACTTTAATGAGACATACTTTAATTCAACTATGGTACTCTTTAAATCATTGTCATATTAGTTATGGCAATGTTGTTAAAGCCACTATATTGTCAGAAGAAGCATGTTGCACGTCTTATTAATTTAAAAGACCGTTTTACTCATGCAAAGCTCTCTTATTTAACATGAACATTTTTAATATTTATGAGGTTAATATTTTCAAAAAACTTTGTTTTATGTTTAAATGAAAAATTAACTCGTGTCCAGTTACTTTTGGTGATTTATACTCAAGTAAAAAAAAGCAAATATACATTGCGAAATAATAATTTTATACGACAACCTAAAATATAATAAAATGTTAACAAATCTTGCAAAGTTTGAAAAACTTTAATTTACTCGTGTATTCCTTTAAAAGAAAACTAAAAGCAACCATTTTTTCGATTGGTGACATTTTTAGCTTGTTAGGAAGTTTCAATAATTAAAAAGTTAACAATTTTAGTTTTAGTTTTGATTTTAAGCACATTTAAGAGTTCAAGAACAGTTCAAGAACAGTTCAAGAATAGTACACGTAACAGTTAGCTTTTAGTACAAGTTAAAAAACTTAAAGAAAGAATTGAGAAATTAAATAAAATTTACATTTTACGGAATGTAAACTGTATATTATGAAATTAAACATTCTTCTACTAAGTTATCCTCCGCAAAGAAATTTGATTCATTTTGTGCAACTCACTTTTTCTGTTACTAAATAAAAGTTGTATCTATGACAATAAACAATTTAGCAACTTACAAAATTAAAAAAATACTAAATACTAAGAAGCGTGTTGTATTAGTTGGAAGTAATAAGTAACCCAAAACACCTTACGTAACTGCAACTCCAAAGTTTCAAAACTTCAGCATGTTGAAGATTGAGTACTAAAAATTGAAAAAGTACTTTATCTTATAGGTTTATTGTCACGAGTAACTTGACAATAATGTGTATTAGTTATAACTTATTTCCCTTATTAAAAAAAAAAATTTACTTAAAAAGTATGATAAATTACTAAATATTCCAACGAAATTTCTTATCAGAAATATTTGCCTAATCTGATCCACAAATCATTTACTCAACATACACACTGGCAATAGTTTTTTGATACCACTGGTTACCACATGCTTTGTAGCTAAGTTTTCATTACAAGCGAAGAATAATTCATTTAAATTTTGATTGTTTTGGAATCTAAAGATAAGCTGGTTTTAAAATTTATAGCGTATGGTTTAAGGTCTTAGTCGGCATTTAAGGTAGTAGTAACCCACCAAGCAATACCTATCAAACAGCAGCTATCAAACAACAGTCATCAATCAATAATTATCATATCAATAATCACCATCAAACAACACAGCGTAATTAAGAAAAGTGTTTACAAATTTTCATAAATATTTATCTGACACATTAATAAAGGTTTTGTTTAATAGTCGCACTTTGCATTGATAAACTACCAGAGTAAATTAAACCATCTGTTATATTTTTATGTTATCAAATAAACTTTTTACGAATATTTTAAATGGAAACTTTTGCGTGATATTTACAACTTTTAGTTACTATTTTTTTATAAACATTTATTTACAATCTTTTTATATTAAAAGTTTACAGTGTTTATTGAAGTATTAGTTTTTAATTTTTTTTTTTTTTTTTTTTTTTATTTTATTTTTTCAAAAAGAGTTTATACTTAGTCTCGTCCAGCGAGCTGCCATAAGCATGTTATATCTACTGAAGCATTTACACAAAGTGCGGCAATCAACATAACCGGCCGTTCACCACGAACAATTTTTACTAATAAAACCACTCTGTGCGCATGATACACAAATTTCGAATAACCAAATCTCGCCAAATAAACGTTAATGAAGTATTATATAACATGGAAAGTTACACAGGAATCATCGAATAAACCGATTATGCTTTAAAATCATGACTTATAGTTAACATGATTAAACAAAGTTTTTACAAACTTTTTGATTGTAAAACATGTTTTAAATGTAGATTAACGCGAGTGAATTTTAAATTCTATTTTTTGATGATAAATTATATTTATTTTATGGGAGCATCTGTTGAGAACTTAAATAAAATTAATTCAAGTAGTCAACCAAGACGATGTACTTACGAGAATGTTTTGGCAAACCACACTTTTATTCGAAATAAACAAGCCGGTATTTTTACACACCTTGGTCATACAACAAACATACACGAATGTAAAGCGCTTTGCTGCAAACAAACTGATTGCGATGTCGCATTTATGCCTGAGAATCATTGTTATGCCGTCTCATGTTTTAGCGATCAACACTGCGAAACCACTCCGGCAAACGCGGAAAACTTTAATGTGCAATTGGTTAAAGTGAGAAGAGTCGTTATTCCCGATCCTGGAGCGACTGCGCCGGGAGAAGAGGACATAATAAGGTCAAGCTTACCAGGTCTCCAAAAAGATGAAGATATTAATAAAAAAGAAGAAGGTTCTACCTTATGCTCTTATTTACTTATACTTAATTTTACTTTTACGATTTGTGAATTTTATATGATATTTACAATCTGTAAAAGATCTGTATAAATATCTGTAAACAAATGTAGCATAAATTTTTGTAAACAACAACAAGATATTTATTTTCCTCAAAATTTATAGTCATATAATTAGAATAAAATGATAATAATAATAAGAAAAAGAAGAATAATTATAGTATTACAAAAAATAAAATCATAATAAAATGTCATTATTAAGAATAGATATAAATAATAGATTGACAAGAAAAGTGACACACATGCAAAAACCTGTTCAAAGAAAGGGCATCAAATAATTATATTAATAATATCAATTTAAAAAATAGTAATAACAATAATAACTTTATTCATTAACAGAGCAAAAGTAACATCAAAGATAATAGAATTTATAACAACTATAATAATAGCAGTAATAAAATTAATGAATAATAATAACAAAAACAATTGAAGTTTTTATAAAAATAGTAAGAATAAAATAAGAAAGAGAAATAAGAAAATTAAACGGAGTTGGTAATGATAAAAAATTAAAATTAAATTTTTTTTGAATTTGTTTAAATTTATTTTGTTTTAAATAAAGAAATGAAGTTAAATTATTTTGAAGTTTTAATTTTTTTGTACTCATACAGTGTACATGTGTACACTATGTTTTAAACAATTTATGGATTATTCAAAGTTTTATATAACTTTTTTTTTTAATATGTTTTGATTATATTTATTTTTAGTGGAGGTGCAAAGTCTTAATCTTTATGAAGAACTTTTATGTACTCACAGTCCAATATTGTATAATGTTACGCTAAAAGGTGGGTCAAAAGGTGGCCAGTTCACAGACCTTGGTTTAGTTGAAAATATGGAAATTTGCATTGAGCTGTGTTGTGAAATCAAGTCAGTAACAAATTAAATTTTTTAGATTTTTATTTTAGTTTTGTATGTAATTATAATAATTTTTTTTAAGTTTTATATATTTTTTATTCAATACTTTTTTAAAAACATAGAAAGTCAAAATCAACACTTTTCTAAAATATCAACCATTAAAACCAATATATTTGTCAAAATATATTGGTTAGAATATAAAGGTAAAATGCATATACAATTAAATAATCCTTAAAGTCCCAGAATTAAAAACTCAAGTTTACATTAGTTAATCCTTTATCATCATCCTCATCATTATTAAAATTTAATTTGTGTATCCATCAAAATTATACACATCCAAAATAAGTTTCTAATCAGCACTTTTTTGTGTGTAGAGCAAGTTACAAATAAAGGTGTTTTAATGGCTTTAGTAGGAAAATCTGTGGCACACAAGTTTAAAATGTGACATGAACAAAGTGAGAAAAAAATCAAATGGTTTTCCTCTAATATTTTTGGCTAAAGTTCTTGATATTCTCCACTTATTATTTTTCTTGACATATCTTTGCCCTTGACAGTCAGAAAAGGATTTTTATAACCAGTGTGTCCGAGATAAGATATGCAATAACTTCTGCTGATTTCTGATCAAAGTTCACAAATTAAATTGTTTGATTACCTTATAATTTTGATTTTTGTCAATTTTATTAATTGCCTCCTATTGCATAATTAAAGCAGTTTACTTAATGTGGCCTGGTTTATCATGAACCAAAGAGTTAAAAATAGAGGTTTAGCACTATATCTTGCAAAGTACATTTATCTAAAAACAATATAACGCAACTTTAAAGAAATTCATTTTTTACTTAAAAGAGCCTAAAAGAAAACAACTTGAAAGATATTTATATAGAGCCTAAAAAAAATACAACTTGAAAGATATTCATTTTTTACTATTTAAAATAGTTATTTATATAGCAACAGTTTTATCTCAAATCTTTAAGTTTATGCATTTTTTTTCTTTTTTTTTCTTTTCATTTTCATTTAATCATTTGTTGATCATTAAAATAAAAATCTATAGTATTATCTTAGGCATATCTTACCTGAGTTTATCATAAAACCTGGAATTATGAATAATTGATTTTGCTGTTCTCAATGTTTCATAATCTTTTCACTATGCACAATCTTCTTTTCTTGACAATAAAAACATCTAAGCTCCGAAAAAAGAAATTCAAATTTTTCAAAAAAACTGCTAATGCAGTTTATTTGTTTGTATTGCAGTTTATTTATATTTCATAAACTTAAATTTCGATTTGCTGATATTAATAAGATGGTGTTTATTATAATTATTGTAAGTTTTTGTTATTTTAACTATTATCTTAGTTATTTTTACACTTACGTATGAGCTCATGTAAGAGTGCAATTTTGAAATTATTTTTTTCAAGAGAGTGTGACCTTTCGTTCATGATTGATTCAACATGTATTGCTGTTCACTGCTCAAATGAAGAACTTTGCCAAACTGTCAAAGCAAAACCTAGTACAAAATCTCCGAAAATTGCGTATATAAGACGTAAAGAAAAAGCACATAAACACAGAGGTAAAGTATTTTCAACAAAAATCATTAAAAATGAAATTATATTAGAACATTTTTTTTTTTTTTTACTTTTTTTATTTTTTTTTTTTTTTTAATCTGAGTCTCAGAACATAACACGACACTAATAAACCAAAAGTTCTAATTTAACTCTTCCTCATTTTCCATGGGACTAGTATTTATTCTTCACTCTTTCCCTGGTTAGGGTGTGCGTGTATGTTTCCCTGCTTTTGGGTGTGGTAAAAACAGCCAAACCACTATTTAAATTGTTCAAAGTAATGTACTTATAATTGAATTCAAAATGACAACCAGAGTTGTTAGTCCTTGGCCTTGCCTCAAGCTCAACAAATAAAGCCGAGGCCTTAACCTTGATATTTTGACCTTGGCCTTCATAAAAATACATAAATTTAAAGAATTAAAAGTTTTCATTCTTTATTTTACATAATTAATTATGTAATTAATCATTCTTTATTTTTCGTAAATACTTTAATAACATAAGGTGAAAATTTAAGTGTTTGGTCTCAAAAATAGTTGCAAAGGCCTTGGCTTTGAAACTCTTATTATATATATATATATATATATATATATATATATATATATATATATATATATATATATATATATATATATATATATATATATATAAATTAGTAAAAAAAACTTATCTAACTTTTTTTTTTTCAACTTGAAGTTTCACCATTGCTGGATCATCAGGAAAAAAGATGATCCAGCAATTTTGAAAAATCAACTAGAAGAAAAAAGTTAGATAGGTGTTTTTCACTAATTAATTATTGCTCTGTTCTTTATATATAAATTATGCTAGTGTATTTTACAAATAGAGCTCAATGTTCTTAAAGAACAGAGCAATAATGAATTAGTAAAAATCATTTATCTAACTTTTTTCTTCTACTTGAAGTTTCACCATTGCTGGATCATCAGGAAGAGTTCATATATATATATATATATATATATATATATATATATATATATATATATATATATATATATATATATATATATAACCTTCACTCAATGTAGCAGCAAGCTGTAAGATAGTTTATGTAGCACCACTTCCTTGTAGCAGCAGGCTATAAGATAGACAATGTAGCAGCACCCCTTTGTAGTAGCAGATTAAGATAATCGATGTAGCAACAAAATTTAAAAAAATTATAGCATAAAAAATCAAATAAATAACTTTAATTTTAATTGCTTTAATTTTAATATATTAAGGTATAAAAACAATACTGAACTTTTTATATTTTACTAAAATACTTTTGCGTTTTTTGTAACAGAAATTTTACAACAAATGACTTTTTTTTTTTTTTTTTTTTTTCACCAAGTCTCCTTTTATACCAAGTTTTTCTTTAGGCAATAATTTGTTTTCTTTTCTATTTTTTCTCAGATCCTCAGATTTTATGACTCTTTTCCAAGTCTCACATTTTCTACCTATTTTTCAGTTGAAGTATGTAAACAGTTAAAAATAAACATAAAAACATTCTGATCCATAAAGGTGCATTTTTGTGGTTTTTTAAAAAATAAATTTAACTAGTTTCCTCAATTAAATTTAATGGTTGTGGTATAAACTGTACTTAAATTTGTCTAAACATAAAGAGTCGTTAAGAGAGGTTTTTCCCACAAAGGGTAAGTTAAGATGTCAAGTTATAGGAATATATACAGTAGAATCCCAAAAACTTAGACTCTGAAGGGGTGTATATACATTTTCCGACTTAGCAAAAGTCCAAATTAAATGAAACTCTTGTTATGACAGACTTTTTGAAAATGTCAGACTTATAAAATTTTCTAGATTTACCAACACAGAATGACACATGAATGTTTTGGTGTTAGGCTTTTAAAAGCCACACATAAAATGCTTGATTTAGATCCTCATTTAGGGAGAATTATATCCTCATTCTTTTTGCTGAAGTTTTATTTATTTTTTGACTATATTGTATATTTTTCTTTTGAAAAATATACAATATATTCAGACAATGTTTGCTTTAGAATGTTATATTTCTTTGTTATAGATACAAACGATTCTCCTTTGTCAAGTTATTTTAGAATAATTTTTCTGTTATAGTTCTAATTAGTCTGGTTGTTTTTAGCAACTTTTTTTAAACCATTTTTTATTAATTAAATTTAATTCAAGTTTAACCTAATCAAAGATATCAGTGAAAGTTTGTTCAATTATATTTGACGCAAAGGTATTTAATTTGCGATAGTTTTAAGTTTTTAATTTTAATTTATGTGTTTGAACTTTTAATAAAACAGTCATCAGTAATAGAATTTAATCAAAGCTTAACTGAATCAAAGAGTTTCAGTAAAATTGATTAGTTATATTTAATTATAGTTGACGCAAAGTTGTTTAATTTTCGAGCGCCTAAAGTTTGGAATTTTTATTGAAGTATTGAAAGTGTTATATGGACTTTTTTCACTTTGCAATTCAAAATAAAAGTCCTGGTTAAGCAAAGTTTTTTACCGAAGAGACCCCAGAAAACAATATGAGTTAGCAAATGGTTTAACTTAACCAGGGTACGACTTAAGCGGATAACGTTATGGTAAGTTGAAAGAGAAAGTTCAAGAATAGTTAAAAATCCAACCAACTTAGAAAAAGTCCAACTATGGTAAGTTGATAGAGATAGTTCGAGAATGAATAAAAATCTAACCAACTTAGAAAAAGTCCAACTTATCCAGGTTAATTAGTTAATGGGAATTTACTGAATATGTATATATATCAAGGCTAGAATTAAGCGGTAACAAATTGCGATATCTGGAAATTATGGTCATCAAATTCTCAGTTTATTAAAAATTGTGAACACTGTTTTGATGAAACAATCAATTATTATAAAAATTTGAGCAGTTATTTAAAAATCAACTTATAAATAGTTAATATAAAGCTATTTGTGCATTGTATGAAACATTAAAATTGATTTTTGTTTAGGGGGAAACTTTGAGCAATTATTTATTTAAAAATTTAAATGTTTTAAATTAGAAATTAATTAATTGATAATTATTGATATATTTTAAAACAAGTTGTAAGAGTTTTTTTGTTTTGTTTTGAAACTATAAAAAGTTTAAATTTAGTTTTTATATATTTTAAACTCCTGTCTTTAATTTTGTATACATATCTGCAAAAAAGTTACAAGCATTTATTTTAAAAGGATATAATGAATAAGATTTAAATAAGATATAAAAGTATTTATATATTATTTCGTGATTTCTTTTAATTAAAATATTTGATCACCACTAAATTCTTTTAGACTGTTGTAATTTGCGTTTGTTTTTTATTATTACATTGTACTTTTTATTATTTTTAACATTACATTGTACTGTACACTTTGTTTTTCTAGTTTTATGTGGTTATTTATGAAATGAATTAAAATATTAAAGTTTAAATCATAGTTTGTAATAATAATAAAAATAATAATTATAAAAATAATTTAATATGGTCAGTATTATATGGTTTTATAATTAGATTTTATATCATAATTCAAGATCATTATAAATATTTTTTATTGAAACAGCTATTGAGTTTAGATATAAAAACAGTTTTAAAAAGCTAAAAATTTTTTGACCATAAGCATTTCCAGATATTGCAATTCGCAATCACTTAATTCGAGCCTTATATATATATATATATATATATATATATATATATATATATATATATATATATATATATATATATATATATATATATATATGTGTGTGTGTGTGTGTATATATATATATATACATATATATATATATATATATATATATATACATATATATATATATATATATATACATATATATATATATATATATATATATATATATATATATGTATGTATATATATATATATATATATATATATATATATATATATATATATATATATATATATATATATATATATATATATATGTATGTATGTATGTATGTATAGATATATATATATATATATATATATATATATATATATATATATATATATATATATATATATATATATGTATATATATATGTATATATATATATACATACACACAAATATATAGATATTTTTTTAAACTTTTTTTTTTTTAAACTTTTTTTAGATATTATAAATCACTTTATCAAGTTCTCGTCTAGTACAAAAGAAAATCCATCATTATGAATATATGACAATTTCGAAGCGCACTTATCTATAGCAGTGTTAAATTTAGCAAAGGAGCATGGAGTGACCATTTTGACATTACCGCCTCATTCCACGGAGTTATGGGGCCATTTAAAACTGCATATAATGCAGCAATTGATTTATGGATGCTCCACAATCCTGGAAAGACATTTACAATTTACCAAGTGGCTGCATCTGTAGGGTTTGCTTTTCTGAAAGCCATAAAACTTTCTAACATTGTAGCTGCTTTTAAAAAGACAGTTATATTTCCTTATGACAGGAACTGTTTACAGATATCGATTTTATGTGCAGCTCTGTGACAAACAGAACTTTTGATGTCAACAATACTTGCATAAAAAATCACGTAAGCATTACTTCTGACAATTTTTTTAACCCTCATGTTTCATCAAATGCAGACCCCACTACCTCTACTACTATAGATATAATAATAATGCCATCTCCGCTAACTATAGATACAAACAAACTAGTTACCAATGATACAATGGTTGATCTGTCTACATCATCAGATTCTTTTATCAGCCCTAAACAATTCAGAGGTTTTCCTAAATCTGGAGAAAAAAACAGTAAAAGAAAGGAAAGGAAGAAGAGTCGCTCTATGATTGCCACAGACACTCCTGAGAGAGATCGTTTCGAGAAAAGGCTCTGCAATAAAAAGTTAGTCAAACAAAAGAATTAAAAGCAAATTTACAGAATATTAACAAAAAATTACTTAAAAAAGACAATTCTGTATTGGAACATTTGACAAACACAAATGAGAAAGGTTTAATAATCCTAGAAGATGATTTGGGTGCTTGCGATATATATCCCAGGGCTTGTGATGAAGAAAATCGTCAAGCATGTTATAGCGCGCTCGTAAAATTAGAATATGTTTTCATCGAGCGTGATTATGTGCGCTCGAAATAACGTCAGCGAGCGCGATCATGAAAATTGCTGAAGGTGATGCTCTAAAAGCTTTTTATTTTTTTATATCTTTTTTTATTTGTTACATAATTCTTTCGTCAAAAAATGTTTGAATTAGTATCACACTCATGAAACTACTTCAACGAAGTAGATTTTTATACTTCCAAACTTCTTGTATATTGTCAGATCGCGATTTTATTTTTAACTATTTATGTTATAAAAAAATAATACCAAACAAAAACGCAACTTCTTGTTGATTTAGTATTGAAGTATAATTTAGTGACTTAGTTTTGCTTTGTTGTTTTGATATATGTATTTTAAAATGTTACGCTGTAAACTTAATTAACGGTTAATGGTTTTTATATTTCTTGATATTTTTTATTTAAATTAATTATTTAATTTTTTTCTAAAATTTCTTTTTTAAATTACGTTTTTTTTATCTTAAAAAAATAGCACAAAAATAATTTGAAATAATAATAAATTAGAATAATAACTTTCCATTTAATAAATGTTGACATCATTACTTTGTTTCCTTTTCGAATGTGATTGCGAACATTCTAAACAACAGAATCGTTTTAAATTTGAGTTAAAATAAATAATAGTTAATAAAAAACCTATACTATAAACAAAACCTAATTTAAAAATACTCTATTATTAACATTTATTTTTATTTTAAACGATGTGTGGAATATTACAAACAATAAATCAAATAAATCTTACTTGATATTTTCACAAGATTAATAATACTCTGCAGTTTCAATTTTCTTATAGCGGTTTTCAAATTGTCTATTCTTATTTTATTTGCGCATTTTTGTATTCACATAGTATTTCCACGTGCACATTCCATAATTGAAATTAGTGACTATTAACGACTTCAAAATGCTCATTCATTACGTTAGTGCAAAAGAGAACG
>NC_088927.1:2180000-2250000 GCF_038396675.1 Hydra vulgaris
GATCATTTTTTTATTTTCATTAAATATTTAAAAAAGATTTTTTATTAAAGATATTCTATTATCAAAGCACTAATATAAAATATAAAAAGCACTACGTCGTTCTCTTTTGCACTAACGTAATGAATGAGCATTTTGAAGTCGTTAATAGTCACTAATTTCAATTATGGAATGTGCACGTGGAAATACTATGTGAATACAAAAATGCGCAAATAAAATAAGAATAGACAATTTGAAAACCGCTATAAGAAAATTGAAACTGCAGAGTATTATTAATCTTGTGAAAATATCAAGTAAGATTTATTTGATTTATTGTTTGTAATATTCCACACATCGTTTAAAATAAAAATAAATGTTAATAATAGAGTATTTTTAAATTAGGTTTTGTTTATAGTATAGGTTTTTTATTAACTATTATTTATTTTAACTCAAATTTAAAACGATTCTGTTGTTTAGAATGTTCGCAATCACATTCGAAAAGGAAACAAAGTAATGATGTCAACATTTATTAAATGGAAAGTTATTATTCTAATTTATTATTATTTCAAATTATTTTTGTGCTATTTTTTTAAGATAAAAAAAACGTAATTTAAAAAAGAAATTTTAGAAAAAAATTAAATAATTAATTTAAATAAAAAATATCAAGAAATATAAAAACCATTAACCGTTAATTAAGTTTACAGCGTAACATTTTAAAATACATATATCAAAACAACAAAGCAAAACTAAGTCACTAAATTATACTTCAATACTAAATCAACAAGAAGTTGCGTTTTTGTTTGGTATTATTTTTTTATAACATAAATAGTTAAAAATAAAATCGCGATCTGACAATATACAAGAAGTTTGGAAGTATAAAAATCTACTTCGTTGAAGTAGTTTCATGAGTGTGATACTAATTCAAACATTTTTTGACGAAAGAATTATGTAACAAATAAAAAAAGATATAAAAAAATAAAAAGCTTTTAGAGCATCACCTTCAGCAATTTTCATGATCGCGCTCGCTGACGTTATTTCGAGCGCACATAATCACGCTCGATGAAAACATATTCTAATTTTACGAGCGCGCTATAACATGCTTGACGATTTTCTTCATCACAAGCCCTGGGATATATATCGCAAGCACCCAAATCATCTTCTAGGATTATTAAACCTTTCTCATTTGTGTTTGTCAAATGTTCCAATACAGAATTGTCTTTTTTAAGTAATTTTTTGTTAATATTCTGTAAATTTGCTTTTAATTCTTTTGTTTGACTAATTTTTTATTGCAGAGCCTTTTCTCGAAACGATCTCTCTCAGGAGTGTCTGTGGCAATCATAGAGCGACTCTTCTTCCTTTCCTTTCTTTTACTGTTTTTTTCTCCAGATTTAGGAAAACCTCTGAATTGTTTAGGGCTGATAAAAGAATCTGATGATGTAGACAGATCAACCATTGTATCATTGGTAACTAGTTTGTTTGTATCTATAGTTAGCGGAGATGGCATTATTATTATATCTATAGTAGTAGAGGTAGTGGGGTCTGCATTTGATGAAACATGAGGGTTAAAAAAATTGTCAGAAGTAATGCTTACGTGATTTTTTATGCAAGTATTGTTGACATCAAAAGTTCTGTTTGTCACAGAGCTGCACATAAAATCGATATCTGTAAACAGTTCCTGTCATAAGGAAATATACCTGTCTTTTTAAAAGCAGCTACAATGTTAGAAAGTTTTATGGCTTTCAGAAAAGCAAACCCTACAGATGCAGCCACTTGGTAAATTGTAAATGTCTTTCCAGGATTGTGGAGCATCCATAAATCAATTGCTGCATTATATGCAGTTTTAAATGGCCCCATAACTCCGTGGAATGAGGCGGTAATGTCAAAATGGTCACTCCATGCTCCTTTGCTAAATTTAACACTGCTATAGATAAGTGCGCTTCGAAATTGTCATATATTCATAATGATGGATTTTCTTTTGTACTAGACGAGAACTTGATAAAGTGATTTATAATATCTAAAAAAAGTTCACTGTTCATCCAGCCTGTTTTACATGCAAGTCCAAGAGATCCAGAAGGAGCTCCTGACAACATGCTCTTTGAAATGCACTCTTGGAAAAATAATTACTGGTGGAAGATATTGTCCAGATGCACTGATTATTATACAAGTTGTGACAAGGGTTCCTCTTTCAGCACTTGTAACTTTGCAGACACTTTTCACACTTTTCTTTGCAAGAACCTATATATTTAGATGTTTTATGTAAGAAATATATATATCATGAAAAATATACTTATTATTGAAGATTAACATACCTTTTGTGGATTCTGCACGGTAATAGTTCTAGTTTCATCAAGGTTAAAAATCCGAGTTCCATTTGCAAATGCTGGTGATCTAGCAAAAAGTTCTTTTAATTTATCAAAAAACTGATTTACATTATGGGCATTAAATGATGTTTTCCTAGAGAGAGAACACCCTTCAGTTGTTCTAAGAGACAAATCTAGGTGTTGCTTTCTAAAGTTATTCAACCAAATCAATACCTGCCATTGAGTCTTTGTGCCACCTCTGTGGAATACTAATTTTATATATGGTTGCCATCTCAAAAGCTATACACCGACATTCTTTAATTGGAAGGCCATAGAATATTTTTGAACAAGTCAAAATATATTCCTTTAATTCTAATTCCTGCTTGTCTGTAAATATTCTTTTAATATAATAATTCGGGGAAAGTCTTGTATTTTCATCAAGCAAAAAGTTTTTCCAATAACGACGAAGCGTTGGTTAGGGTATTTTGGAATTTATTGCAGTTTCTCTAATACTATTTCCTTTTTGGATTAAATGTAATACATCTTTCATATCTTTACTGGAAGTTTTTGCTTTCAAAGTGGTACTTTTATAAACTCAAGGCATTACAACATATGGTAAAAATAAATGTAATGTTGCGCACAAGTTTTCTAATGATATACTAAGATATAAAAGTCAAACATAAATATGTTTTTACTCTGAAGTCAAAACTTTTTTAATGTGAAGTATTAGTGACCCGAGGTTCAATCCTACCCGTGAAGGATTGGCTCATTCCTTCCCAAGCTGTGCAGCTGGATTAAAACATTAAATGAGCAATAAGTAAGTGGTTTATGCATGTAAAATACTTTGTTCTAAAAACTGCGTTGTTTATTAGTAAATTTTAAACCACTATCTAATGTCTCGAAACAGCCGGTATGCTCATTAAAGAAGTTTCAAAAAATGCAAAAAATTTACTTTTGTACAGAGAAGAGATTGGATGACAATATTAATGGAGACACCCGCACCAAGAAGTGGTAAAAAAATTGGATTGTGTTAACAACAGTTTGTATGTGAGTACTTGGTGAAAATTTTGAGTCGTTTTAGTTCCCTGTTTTATCTGTAGGATCAATGATTCACTCCTACCCTTGGCTCACTTCTACCCATCCTACCCTACTTATTTGAACAGTCATTTAAAATGTTGTCAAAGCTGTTTAAAGTTTTCAGAGAAATATGGAAATCGTTTAAAGAGATTGTAGTATACTAGCTGTAAGCAACATGTAATAGATTTTGCTTACTGCTAGTACAAATTAATGTAAGAGATTTTCGAAATCATCTTCACTTAGCTCTTGTACTGTACTTGGTCAGAATGGTCGAAAGCCTATTTCTTGAATAACACAATAATAACTGCTTGTGCTTATCATTATTCTCAAATTTACAAATTGTTTCTTTAAAAATTTCTCAAATTTTTTGTGCAGTTTTTTCTGTAACAACAAATCAACAATGATCAGATTTTTTTTAATCATGAACACTGCCTGTCTCCCTAAATTTTTCAACCAAATTTAAAATTATTTTCGTATCCATTGCCTTCTTAGCTCTTCAAAACTCTCAAATTAGGAAAATAAAAAAACAATTTGATTTCTTCCTTCGTTCGTAGTATCTGAAGTCATGTTTTTTTTATTTATATATAGGGTCAAATCATTATGTTTCAACCAATTGCCTGTGGGGTACCATCTCTGATTTTCCTGATTTTTACATATTATTATGTGCATTATGTAGATAGGTTAAATTTGAAATTTCAGACTTCCAAGTACAACGGTTCAAAAATTATAGCCTTAGAAACATGACACAATGGCTCCCCTTGATTTACAAATGGTCAAAACAGACTACTTTAGAGCTGTATAACTTTTTTCTCACTTTCAGCAAGTGTCTCATTTTTTCTAGAACTATTTTCTGGATAGCTCTCTCTTTGAAAAAGTGGTTTTTATTAACTTGTGTTAAATTAGAAAAAAATTATGACCTCCTCAACTTTGGAAAAAATCCTAAAATGGCTAAAATATGCCAAATTGAAACTAACTGTAGCATTATTTTATTCATCCACAAGTTTTTACAGATAAGTTTTCTGATTAGCTACTACTGTCTGTAATAAATGGGCAAAATATAGACAGCTTGTTGCAGTTTAGAACTTAAATATATCTAAAAGCAAAATGTGCACTCGCCTAAAAAGTCCATTTTTCAGCCATTTTGAGGTGCTTGTAAACTTTTCTAACACTTTGTTTTGATCTAAGATTAACAGCATATAAGACCATTAGACCCAACTATCTGAAAATGCAAACATCATAAACTTGTTGAATCCACATTAAAAATGCTAGCATTTTAACCCTATTTTTCAATCATCAACAGTTGAATGTTTTACTAGAAACCAGTGCCCCTCTAATCTGCCAACTGGCCTATGTGAAGGGTGCAACTAATTATAAGTCATTTCTTAATAAAATGAAAGGTATGGTTGGTTGTCCTCTTCTTGATCTGGTCTTTATAGTAGATAGGGGCAAAAATAAAGGGGGCAGTAACTTTTTAGTGACCTTAATTATGGTTCAAATAAAGGTCTCTAAATCAATTTAGATATTTAGATACTTAATATCTAAATATCTAAATTAATTTCAAAATAAAACCATTATATCTTTAAATTCTATTTCATTATAGGTAGTCAGTGGCCTGTATATGGTCTGGACCCCTTCCCTCTCCCCCCCCCCTCGCTCACTAAGGTGAGGGGGGGAAGGGGGTTTGGGGTAGCATCAATTAAAGGGGGAAAGGGGCAACCAACTTTTAGTAATTTAATTAACTTTTGTTCATTCACTTTTATGACCATTACATTGTATATTTGTTGGAAAATCTGGCACACATATTTGATAGTCACTATCAAAATTTGAATCTTATGGTAAAAGCATAACAAAATGCAATAAAGATCTAATGGCCTTAACTGTATAATCATTAGAAAATGAATCATGTATGTTTCATGCTACAAAATGAATGCTTGTATCTTTGTAAGTTGATTGTCCCCCTTTCCCCTTTCCCCTTTTTTTTTTTTTACTCTAGTTATTAAGAAATCTTTTTCTTTGCTAATAGTTATAATAATATGGAGTAATTGGATTAAAAAATATTTGTATTGATTGTATAAAAATTTTAAAAAAACTGATTTCAACTTGAGTCTTTATTGTTTAGCATCTTTGCATCCTCAACTTGTACAACCAATTGTTAAGTTTCATGAAAAGCCCGCTCCAGTTCTTCGCCCTAGTACATGTCAAGCACGAAAAATCTACAATAATGCAACTCTTATTGGTGGTATGCGCGCTGGAAATTACACATCACTTGGAAAAGCTACTCATTTACAAGATTGTATAGGACGTGCATGCGACTTAAATGAAGGTCACCTTGCTATTATGCTTGGACAGTATTGTTACTCTGTCACATGTAAAAATCAACGAATTTGTCAAACGGTGCCTGCCATACCTTCACATTTGAAACCAAAAGTAGCATACTTGGCATGGACTCAAGAGCCTATTGAACAAGATACGAGTTAGTATTTGTTCTCTTTTTAATAATCAATTTATTTTTAAACATTTTTTTAAATTTACAGTGTCAGTTCTGAAGTTTAGATTTTTAGAGTTTTGTTTTTCTAGTAACAAATATGGCGGAGAGTGATTTTTTTGTGAATCACAAGCGTTATCCTAAATGTAAGCGCAGTCACATAATGTATAATCATACTCTGAAAGGTGGTTTGCGTGCAGGAAATTTTTCAATGTTGGCATCAGTTGATGATATTGAAGTTTGTGCTGCATTGTGTTGCGAAGAAAAGGACTGTGATCTTGGTAAGATATAAGGCAATTGTTTTTTTTCTGTTAACTTTCTGGTCTGTAAATGTAAAAGGTTAACAATAGTCCAACCCTTGGAATTAGGAAAAATAAGGTTGGCAATTATTTGCCGACCTCATTCTTTTAGAGGTCGGCATCAGGTCGGCAAATAAAGTTTAATACAAAGGTCTTACCATTAAACATAGAAACAAGGTCGACAATTTTTTGCCGACCTAAAATGCTTCTAGGTCGGCATTGCCGAATGCCGACCCTAATTCCGAGGGTTGGACCGAGAGTCTGACAAATTAAGGCATGAATAAGTAGTAGACAGTTGAAATTTGACAATTGCGCAGTCCTTGAAATTCTTTTAAAATATACTATAAACAAATTATAAATATTAAATATTATAAATATTAATAAATTTCTCAGCTTTAATGATTGGAGATAATTGTTATGCTGGTGATTGTGCTAGCCCAGAGCTTTGCTCTGCTGTACCAGTACCTGCTGGCGCAGCTCAGCGATCTCAAATAGCGTACATAACAGCACCTGGTCGGAAAAAGTCTGAGGACAGATGGGAAAATTCAGGTTTTAAATTTTTCAATCATTTTTTAAATTTCAAGATTTAAATTTAAACTGAATTTGAAGTTTATATTTTTAAAGTTTTAAATTTTTTTGTTTGCTGATAAATTTTTTTATTCATCTTAGATTGGAGCATGGTGTATTTGATTGTGAGTGGGTTGGTTATTGGAATTAGTTTACTTGGAACAGCATGGACTGTTTGCTTGTGTGCCTTGAGGTACTTCTATATTATTATTGTGTATTATGTGCTTTACAGTCTATTGTTAATGACATAATCTATCATTGTTCATCATTACAGTTATTGCTTTAAGTACCTTAGGGAGTATACTCACCTTGAAAAACTTATACTCACCTTGAAAAATACTGCGTTTTTAAAAATTTATTTTAACTAAAATTGAGAGAAAAAATTTTTTCAGGTACAAGAAAAAAGCAAACATTTATTTTTGACATTCTTAGAAAAGTTGTTTTGGTGTGTGTTAAGGATGTGTTGGTGTGTGTTAAGGTTGTGTTGGTGTGTGTTAAGGTTGTGTTGGTGTGTGTCGCAGGGTTTTCCATTTAAATCTGAAGTTTTCCAATTAAATCAAAGTTATCTCCCTAAATACGATTATTTTGAGCTTAGAAACTTGAAATAAGTAATCGACTTTTGATCATAGCTAGTTTTGATCAAGCACACTGAATAATATATTTTTAGTATGAACAATTAATTTAATAATAGTAGGGATTAAAGGGGGTTGTTACCATTATTGGGTAGTTTTCAATAATGCGCAAAGAAACAGGTTTAGTGCTGTACTTCCAAAGGTGTTGGAGGGATTTGATCTTCAAACCACTTGATTTTGATGAAAAGACCTGATTATTAGCTTTCCTGTCTGATCTGATGAAAAGATCTGATTTTATTCTATGGAATGATCTGATTCTATTTAATGAAAGGATTTTTTAGGGAAATATAATTTATTTTACTTTATATAATAATAGTTTTTATTGATAATTATATCTTATGTAAAGTGTTTAATAATTCATCATAATTTAGCAGCAAAAGTCAGAAAAAAATTTGGTTTTGAAAATTTCTTTTACAATTTTTCAATGTTTTTGAAATATTTCATTGAAATTCTAAATGTTGTAGTAGTGTAGTAATAGTTTTGTGGGCGAGCCAAAGTTCAATCTTCTTTATTTCCCTGTAAGTGTAGTGTTAAACTTGTTTCTTTGTCTATCAATGTTATTTCTCAAAGTTAATGATTTTGACCTATAGGGCTGTGAAAGGGGTTGGTAACAATGAAAACATAATTTTTTTTTACTTATAAAGGAAATCTATCTGTATACTTGACTTGAGTAAGATAATTATCAGGCTCCTTGGCTTTATTGGGAAAATTATTAGTTCCCTCAGCTTTAAGGAGGTAAATACAGTTAAACAATAGTTTCTATAATCAAAACTTTGGGGAGGTAAATACAAGTAAACAATAGTTTCAATGATCAAAACTTTAAGGTAGCAAGAAGAGTGAATGTAAGTTTTTAAATATAGATATTTTTTGAAAAACATATTTACAAATTTGAGGAATCTAAAACAATATTTTTAGATGTATGTATATGTATATATTTTTTTGCATTACTTACCAAACGTTTTTGTTGTTGTTGTTGTTGCTTTAAACAACATAAATTAAAATTTGTGTATAATTATGTCTTTTATTAGGACTTTTTAAGAAATGTTTCTAATTTCTTGTTGTAAAATTAATACTTAAAATGGCTCTTTTAAATTTTTTTAAACTTTTGAAAATTTATCTAAGTTGCTAGTGACACATAATTAAAAGTTTTAAAAATATGAACAGGTTTTTTACGCAAGCAGTTTAATATACATTACTACCGAAGTTTTTATGCGTCTAATTTATTTTACTTATGAAATGAGTTTCAAAGTTTTGTTTAGAAGAATAATGGAAGAATTTTAAAAATCTTTTAACGAACTGAGGGTTTCAATGAAGTGAGGGTTTTAATGAACTGATTGTTTTAGTGAATTAAGGGTTTAAATGAACTGAGGGACTTTTTTAGTATTGCATTGTTAATTACATCATCGATTACCTTTCACTTAGACATGTTGGTTGTCATTATAAAATCTCATATATATCATTGTTTGTAAAAGGATTTGTCCTGTGTTGTCAAGATTCGGCAAGCTTGGTATATGCAAATGCTGCAAAGCAAGTTTTTTTATAAAAATCAGGTGTCCGATTGGTCAGATAACTATAAGTTCAGAATATATTTTCTGTAAAATGATTATTCAGCAAATTCACTGAAGATTTTTCCTGTTTTGTTGTTTTTACTTTTTATAGTATAATTATGTTTTTATTTGTTATATAAATTTAAAAATAAATAGTTTTTAAAGGTTAACCTATTATTCACACAATATTAAAGGAGAAATCAGAGAAAGTTGCTAAAACGAAAGAAAGAAAATCTTGCAAAACTTGTTCGTGTTGAACGCTCGACGTCCATGAAAGGTGTGAATCTTTTTCTATATCTTATATATTTTCTATATCTTATATATCTGTAAAACAATTCTTTTTATTTTTACTGCAAACTTTTAAAATAACTTGATACTAAAACGATCATTTTGAAATTGGTTGTTTGACCTTTACAATTTTTTTTTATAAAACATTTGGTACTTATAGATCTTCCATTAAACGAAGACTTGATGCTCAAAGATGAACCGATCGGAACATCGTCGAGGAATAGTTTTAACTAAAGATTTAAACTCCTTAAGTCATTTATCATCTGGACTTTTTTCTTTACTTGGAAATAATTTTATCTTTATTTTTATAATTACTTGCAGTTTTCTTTTTTTAACATTTATCGCTTTTAATTAATCTACATTTCATTCATTTAAACTATTCTGCATTTCATTCTTTTTAATTATTCTGCATTTTATTCATTTTTATCTTTTAATCTTTTTTAAATTTTCACTCAAAATAAGAGGACACGAATTTACACGATAGCTTCTTACTTGATCGTTTATTTCTACAACTACAACAAATTTCTACATTTGTTTTACGTGTTTTGTATAAAATTATGACTTGCAAATGCGAAAAGTGATGGATTTGACAAATCAATCCATATATAATCATCTTACATCCACCAATCAGGTATGATAATTAAAATTCTAATACCAATCAGGTATAGTGGTTATAAGAGTTACTCGTTAATAAACTCGTTAAAAAGAGTTCAGCATATCATTTGGCTTTGTTCGATAAATTTTTGTTACTGAGTTTCGTGCCAAACAATTTTTTCGAAAATGTAAATAGTTATTGTTTATATGGATATAGTAATAGAATTTTGTAATAATAACATGATAAATTTATAGTCATTTTCTTATCTTATACTTTTTTGTTATATGTCACAATTTTTTAATATAAGTATAAAATATGCTTGTGTTAAATTGCAAAAGCTTGGTAAATTTTAACGAAATTTCTTTTTTTATTAGTTTCCATAGCTTTATTTTATTATCTTCCAATTCGACTAATAATTTTTTTGTTTAAGTTGAAGGGTTTCCCAACAAGTTGCATTCATATTAAAGAACATTTGACTGAATTTATTTTTTTAAACTTTGATCAAATAATAAGAACATTCCTAAAATAACTAACCTTGTTTATCTTCTGCAATGGCTCAATGTTAAAATTATGCGAAGATTATGCAAAAGAGCGCACTATGACTTTAATGCGCATAAAAGTGAATGCATTTTTTTTAAGCGACATTCAAGGTTATCAAACATTTGTCCGTTCTAATTTCAATCAATTAATTGAATACACCCAGAGCTGACCGCAGTAGGGTAATATAATTAACGAATCAGAGGTTAGTTACAGTTGTATTGCTCAACTCAATTTATTGGTCAAGTTAACGTTCTAGGTACATTAAGTTTAAATTTATTTCCGAAAATCATCGTTGTGTTGTGTTCCAATTTTTATGGGCCTATCACTTGGAACTTCTTACACTCGGAGACAAACCGCATCTGCACTTCTCGGAGTAACGGTCTCAGGAGAATATTTTATTTGTCATTTAGTTCTTCTAGTAAAATTATTTCAATTTTAGGTACCAATCTTTGACCATTAAAAATTATAAACGCGGCTTTTTTGAAAATCGTTGCCTAGAGCATGAAAAAGTTTATTTTTCTGACTTATTACTTTAAAATTTATTTTGTGAAGGTCAGTGAAAAAAATATATACACTCATCAAACCATTTTGTTTTTATAGCTGTTTGAAGTTGAAAGTAAAGCAAAATATTTATCTTAAAATTTAATATGATTTCATAAAAAAAATCTTGCTATGAGATACCAAATTACTTTGAGTAACTTACTGCCCAGCCTAGAATATTTCGCACTATCTGTAGGGAAGGTGGAGTATACTTCTTATTTAAGTGTTCTTCCGCGGTGCTCTGTGATAAGACCGTTAGGTCTTGTTTGGTCTTTTCGAGAGGTCAACAAACAAAGAAAATAATGCAGTTAATATGGTTTTTTGAAAGAAAAAAAAGTTATTGGTGAGCTCAAGCCCGAATCACTTATTTGTGTAACTCCTATCTAAATCAAACAACGCGTCGATTTTTATCGCCTGCGCGTTATTCTGCGTTACTTTACTTATTAAGTTATTTTAATTATAAAATGGCGTTTGTATAGTTGTGATGTATATTTTACTATTTAGTCTATCATTGATTTACTACAAAACTTACATACAAATTGGAACAAGAAATAAATAATAACACTTCCTATATTATAAATGCTTTTAAAATAATTGCATAAGTTTTTGCTTTAACTCTTGCACAACCTTGCAACGCTTAACGCTAGATGAAACTTACGTAACTCTTGCAACAACTTAAGCTACATATGCAATAGCTTTAAGATACTTTAACATAAACAACTTTACTTTAACTTTACGCAAACGTTGCAAAAGGTTTGTGAATGTTAAATTACAAAATATAATATTTGCGTACCTTTTTTGTACCTTTTTCTTTGCAAAAGTTGTGTATATGCAACCAGGTGATTTATTCCTTTTTAAAACAAAAAAGCTAATAAATACTATTTAGGTGTAAAGTTGTAATTGTGCAGCGTAACACGATTACTCTCGAAAGCATTGTAAAGCATTATAAATTGAAAAAACAAATGTAACTTAATAGTATCTCTATATTATAAAATTATATTTTTTTTTTGTAATATGATACAAGTTGATTTCTACTTGTTTTCTTTAGTTTATGTTTTTCTTTAAAATTTTTGGTTTTAAAATTATATTATTATTTGTGATTTATCGATTTAATGTCAAATATGTTTAATTTTTTTTAATTTTTTTTCTTTTTTAAACTTTTTTTTTATATTGTTATTTAGGTGCCCTAAGAAGACCTAACGGTCTTGTTACAGAGCACTGCGGAAGTGCATTTAACCAGGAAGTTCACGCCTCCTTCCTTACCGTGACGCGAAAATATGTCCAAAGCTCGTTTCGAACCAGAATCTTTTGCTAATAAAGCAAGCGCTCTAACCACTGCGCCACGGCCGCACAAACTGACATTAGGTGTTGATTTCTGTGTTTTTAATCCTGGTTAGCTGGGGTGGACTGATGCGAAATTTTAAAAAAAAAGTTGTAATATTTCAAACTTTATCATTGAAAATAACTTGAATGTTTTTTAAATACGGAACAACACATTACGGTTTAGTGGAAACGTTAAGTGCGTAGGCAAAGTGCAAACTAGAAAGTATATCGTCAAACTTCATTACCAGTTTGAGGAGATTCTTAAAAGCACCTGCAACAGTAGCACAAGCAAAAAGAATTTTAACAACCTTTAGCTTATCAAACAGTATCTAGGGTCCACCGTGAGTCATGATTTACTGAACAACCCAGCTAGGCCAAGTTTTTATCCTGAGATTGCAAAACATATATACCTTGAGACAGTAACCTTTTTTTTTGCGCGGAAAAGGTCATGCAAGGCAACAATTTATATAACCATATTTGCTTACTCAATAACACTCCAATTATGGAATGTTATTGATTAGTCCAAAAATGATTTTGCATCAGCTTTTGTGACTTAATCTGAGGTTACTTAAAAATTATCAACAGATTTTAAAAAAGCATTAGAAATAAAGATCAATTATCATAAATTTAAAATACTAAATTTTTACTATACTAAATCATTAATTTTCATCTTTTTTAATACTAAATCATTAATTGTCATCTACTATGTTTTTTTGTTTATAATAATAATAACGATAGGTGATACTTAAAAGGATCAAGCTAAATGTACGAAGTTTGAGAGACTGGCTTCCTCCTCTTACCGCGTTATTGGTGTACATCATCAGTAATATCTTTTAAAATTTGCCAAATCATTTATTATTATGTAAACTGTGATCCATCTTAAAGTATAAATTAGACATTATACCAGGATTTGCTATTTTTATTTGGAATTTATAAAAACATCAGTTTTGACACAGATGCACTTTTTTCTTTGATTTTAAAATTAAAACTTTTTTTTAAAGTACATTTATTTACTTTTACTTTTATATTGTAATTTAACAAAACATATATGGAAACACAGATACACACAAATATACACACTCGCACACACATACACGCACACACACACACACACACACTAATTATAATAAATAAAAAGTCATATGAAAAGTATAATACACAAAAAAAAACGTTTTTTCTGATACAAAGTATGCCTTATAGTATAACTATAAAGTTAACTAGGTTGTTACAAACTCATTGCTTGGTAAATGCGTTTTTATAAAACTTTTGAGAACGTCTTCTGCCTTTTTCAGCTGCAATCAAAATAAAAACAAGTTCTTCGTCGTCAATGGTTGGAAGTCGATAACGTCTTTTTTCTTTTTTAGACAAACAAATATCTCTTTGAATGGCATCTTCTCCTTGCGCAAATCGTCTTCCTTTAATTTTATTCATTTCACGGCGATACAGCTCTCTATGCTTTTCAAAAACCTTTCTCTGAAATCTTTCTGATTTCCAGCACATGTTGTAAAACATTGTTGTCACCAAAGTTAAAAAATCAAAAAGGCGTTTTTACAATTTATGACTGTTAAAAATAAAGTTACTTGACAAATAGATAAACTATTGTATAATTTATTTAATTGATAAAATATTTAAGGGTGTGCCAACAATTTTGACAGTTTTTTTGGCGTCTTTATGATGCCACTTATAAGAACATTGAAAATCTTCTTGTTCCTTCTTTGAACTTTAATTTTTATGTAAAAGCTAAAAACAAATGATAAATATTAAAAAGGATTAAAGGAAAATTAAATCCAACTGTTTTATAGTTCTTGATATTAAAATTTTTAAAATCAAATTCGTTAAATAGAATTAAAAAAAAGAGCGACTATGATGTCATAGTTGAATCGTTTGTTTTACGTTTGTTTCATTTCAATTATGCTTTATTTCAAATTAAAAAAAAAAGTGCAGCCCCCTTGTATTATTTAATTAAATTTTTAAAACTTTATAATTTTTAAAATTTTGAAGATTGCTTTCTTCGAATTTATTTTTTTTATTGCGCAGGCTTTATAGATGTTGAGCATGGCCTACTTTATAACATTATAATTAAGTTAGCCATAAATAATAACTACGTTGGAAAAAAAGGCCATGATATAGACAGCTGCTTTTTATGATTTCACAGCGAGTTAGCATTTGCTGAAAATTAACAAAAGTATACAGAATGTGATATTAAACAACATATATATATTTGTTGTTATTGCTAATTGTTAATTTTTTGAGATTTTACTTATAAATTTGCATTAATCTTTGCCAATATTTTCAAAAAAAACTTAAATTCTTTTAAAAAACATTTTTAAAAATTACAGCTACTCTTCAAAAAACTTTAAATTTCCAATAGAGAAAAATCAAGTTTAAAGGCTTTTAGTAAAATACTAAAGATGCATATTTATACAACAGGTTAACAACATATTTTAATATAGAACAATATTCTAACAACAACAACATCTCTAACCCTGATCCTAAATAGTATTAATTAATCTTATTCAACCTTAACTCACCCAAAAAAATCCAATTGGAATTAAGATAAATACCAATTTTGAAATACGTAGAGCTGCCAGAATTTTGGTGCCTTAGAGGCACCAAAATTCTGGCTACCCGGCGTATTTCAGCAAATTGATCAAAATCTCTTTGCGTCTGTAAGTTAACAAACGCGAAGAGATTTGATTAACTTGCAGATTTTTTATTCTATACTATACTTAAATTTGTTGAAAAGTTTTAAATTTCATTAGTTTTATATATTATTTGCACTCCAATTTGGGTAGGGCCCATTTACAAAGGTAGAAGTTAATAGGTATAGGTTTACACATATTTCATGTGTTCTGTTGCAGTGTTCTCAAAAGAGTGAAAAGTCAATTAGAAGACCAGATGACGGCATCAAAAAGCATGCGAAAACTTTATCTGTCATTAAGTTCCAGAGTTTCATGAGTTTCAGTTCTTCTTTGTTCTTCAGTCGTAATTCAGTTGTCTCTGTAATTCTAAAAAAAATATTGCTTCAACGTTTTCAGTTTTTAATGCCCCAGAGTGGCTGATGACTCTGGGGCATTAAAAACTGAAAACGTTGAAGCATTAAAATTATTATCAGCTTTGAATTTTCTTTTTTCGCTCTGAAAAGTTTTATTTTCTTAGAGATGTATTTGTAGCTTATTCTAAGAATACATTTCGTGCTTCTAATTCGAGCGTCAAAAGTTAAAAAGGTCAAAGCAGAGACCAACTGTGTCAATGGCATACTTTTATCTGAAATGCAGCTACAAACCAAACAAGATTGAGAAGATGTAGTTGCTGTAAATATTGTTGTTGTAACTTTCCCATAAATTGAGTTTCAATTTTTTTCAACTTAGTGATGAATTACAATTTTCAATTTTGTGATGTATTATAATTTCACAAAATATTTTGTGAAGTATTGTTATATTTTCACAAAATGTTTTGTAAAATATTGTTATATTTTCATAATTTAATGTTTGTATCGTTTCAATACTCAAATAACAAAATATCAAAGTAACAGTTTTTTTTTTTTTTAATGAAAATTTTATTGGCCTGCAATAAAGATGAGTAATTACTTCACTCCACTAACATCAATCAAAAAATTTGACTTCTTGACTTTATATTGGGGACCACGCTTGTGGAATTTGGTTCTTGACGAAAATACGAAAAAAATAAAATCTATTGATACATTTAAAAAAATTATAAAAAAACACTTATTAAATTTAAACATTACGTACATTCTATCGTTTTTTTAAAAAATTGAAATAATTACACAGGCCAACAAAAAAAAAAAATTTTTCTGGTGCCAAGCAAACAATTTGTTTTTTGTATAGCATTTCTCATTTTGATTTCAAATATGCAACTCTTTTTTTACCATCACGTCAAGTTGTAAAGATATTTAGGTTCAAATCTTAAGTATTTAGGGTAAAGTCCCTAATATTGTCGAAAAAAAAGTTATTCAAAAGTATGTCAACCTGGGTCTCAAAAGAAGCGTATTTTCATAAAGATTTTAGAAAACGTAAATATTTTTCCTTAAAATTTATTGACAAAAAAATTATGTAAAAAAATGCTAAAGACTCTTAAAAAAATTTCAACAGAATGTTATTCAGCAATAATACAAAAAATACTTATTTTTATTACAAATGAATAACATTTTTAAAATCTCGATGAAAATACGCTTCTTTTGAGACCCAGGTTGACATACTTTTGAATAACTTTTTTTTTGACAATATTAGGGACTTTACCCTAAATACTTAAGATTTGAACCTAAATATCTTTACAACTTGACGTGATGGTAAAAAAAGAGTAGCATATTTGAAATCAAAATGAGAAATACTATACAAAAAACAAATTGTTTTCTCGGCACCAGAAAAAAAATTTTTTTTTGTTGACCTGTGTTATGTAAATTTTGTTTTTAATGTATTTTATTTATTTTTAATATTGTATTGAATGTGTATACTCATATGTACCAATTTGTAATTTTTAATTTTTTTTTACTGTATTGAATATGTATACGAATATTTACTGATTTGTAATTTTTTATTTGTTATTTTTAATAATTTTTTTCAATTTTTTCAACTTTTTTTTAATTTCTTTTTTAACTTTAAATTCTTTTTTAACCTTTAAACATTTATTTTTTTTCAAACTTATTAATTTCACTCTTTTATATAATATTGGGAGATGTAAAATTTTATTTTATTTTTCTGTTTATCACGAAGGAGCTTGATGATAAGACATTTTGACTTCTACTTGCCTCAGTCAGCTTGTAATTATATATATTTGTTTAAATTTATAGATAACATTGTAAAATGTGTAAAATGACGAAATAAATAATAATAATAATAATAATAATAATAATAATAATAAAGAGTTGAATATAGATTAGAAAATCAATTTTTTTTTGTCCTCAATGTATTAAAAAACTGCTTACTTCAAAGAGATTTCTTCAGTCTTTCTTAGCTGAATATAGTTTTGTTGGCCATTTGATCCATCGTGCTTTATTTTTGAATGTTAAGTTTTCCAAAAATTGTTAAAAGAACCATTTACTTATCACTGCAACTGTATAAAATAAATGGCTGTATAATTAACAATTGTTTGTTAACGAAAATCAGTACAATGGTCACCTTCACCCTATACAATGGTCACCCTATAGGTTGTTTATTTCTGCAAAAAAAAAACTGAACTATCTAGTATTTCCTTTGGAAAACATTTTTCATTAGCATTTCTAATATTAACGTATTCATGATAAAGATTACAATCATTACTAACAGCAAACATTTTTCAAACATTGGTAAACAGACTTGCTCATATTATTATACACTAGAACTATTGGCGTTATGTATCTGACCATACTTCAAAATTTCGACATCAATATATAAAGTCTCAAATTGTTAAATTTTGGGCTAACTTACTGTTTCACTAACTATGCAAATACATCGTGGGCAAATACGCAAACAACAAAACTTTAAAAACCTTATAGGTAACAAAAACAATCCTGCCGAATCATATACTCTTAACATTAGCGAGAACTCGCAAAACCTCTTATGAAAAATATAAAAATGATGGTATATTTGAAATAAATATTTATCAGTATCTAATTTTTATGTATAGATACTAAAACAACCTCTTGCCAGCAAACTTTAACGATAAGTCTAAAAAAATCTAAATGAAAAGTATAATTTAAGATCAAATGAAAAAAACACCAAAAAATGCCTCGTAAATGTAATAAACTCTCAAATATTTGTATATCTTACGGCCGACGAAAAGAGTTTCGATGTGAAGAGGAACAATCGTCAATTTCTAAAAAAAGCCCTCTATATCTAGAATTTAAAAAAAAAGTGCTCCAGGTGTAGTCTTATCGAGGACTTAATTGGATGATTGTCAAAAAGAATATAAATTTAGTAGTGAAATCATTAAATTTATTTAAGTTTCAAACAAAAACAGAATTTTTTAAATTTGATAATCATAAGAAAAATTTTCTTTTTTTTTTTATAATTAATTTTTTTTCGACTATTTGAACGGTAATTTAGCTGTTGTTTTTATCATCGTTATTATCTTTTTATACGAGCTTCATGCCATTACTATATATTATTTATATGTATAAGTGCGCTAGAAGCCCTAATTTTTACCTTTAAAAAGTGTTTACATTAAGGGTGAAGTGGGACAGAAAAAAGAAATATTTAAGCCCACTTCTTCCCGTCGCCATTTGGTTATTTCGATTGGTGAAAGCTCTTGAACATTTTTATGTCGATTAGGTGATTTTATGATTTTATCAGCTTCTATTTAATAATTTGTGTTAAAATGTTGTTTTAAATTTATTGGTCCCACTTCTACTTGGCTGGAAACCTAAGGGGATTGAAACGGTGCCTAAAAAGAAGGTTTATTTGTAAAACTTGTTTGGTTCTGTTTATACATCAAATAAAAAAGATATTGCAATTACCCTTAAAAAAAAATTTACGTGTCCCATTTCTCCCCACTCTCCCCTACTATGTTGTTAAAATTTTTTACTAATTTACTTTACATCAAGACTATAGTTTACGATATTTTGATAAAAATAAGTGACGTCTGGCATTAAATTTAGAGTAGTACTTACAAATAAAACTCTTTAAAGTTTTTCTTGTATCATTATTAGACATGAACCTAACATGAAGTAATGATTAACATATAGATATATATTTTTTGTTGTTACAAAGTTGCTCCAAGATGTCATTACGGTCTTATTACTGAACACTAAGGAAAAGCATTTAACTATGTACGTTACTTTCAATTATGCAAGGTAACGTACATATATATGTACGTAACTTTGCAACATTGAAAAAATAAACTCAATTTTAAAAAATTACATATTTTTACATACTTTTAAACGTTACTTTGCAACATTAAAAAAAGAAACTTAATTTGAAAAAAAAAAACGTCTTCCATTCTTCTGCAAGGAGAAAAAAATGGAGCAGCTACAAGCACTCAGAAATATAATTACGTGAAAGCAAAAATATAAATTAGTTGATATATCGTAAAAGTACAAATTTTTCTTAGTTGCCTTTTTAAAAAAAGTTTTTATAAAATGAGAAATTTTTCAAAAACCTTTTGTTTTTTCATAAATTGTATTCATTTAAAATTTTTTGATAAATTTCGTAAAAAACTTTTTCTCACTTACGTGAGAAAAAGCTTTATCACGAGATTTTATTGAAAACTTCAAATTTGGTTAAGAGAAATTTTTTTCTTCATCTAATTTAACTTTTTAAAAGTCTGTAATATATTCAAAACAAAAATTGAGTCTTTGATATACAAATTTAGTAAGCTTTGTCCAACTATTACCCCACTGTGCTCTTGTCAAATTACCCCACTGTGCTCTTGTCAAATTACCCCCCTGTGCTCTTGTTGCTGTGGTTTGTGTATTTAGTAAAAGTATTTTTGTGAGAAAAAAATGTTTAATTTAGTTTTTGTATGTTTATCGTTTAAATTTTTGACAATAAATTTTTTTATACCTACTATCGCAAATTAAACATTTTGTTACTTTTTCCAGTACTTTAATCATTTGACCATTACGATTAAAAAATATTACGTAAATGTTGTCAAATTAGAAGGCTATTAAAATTATGTTCAAGTTATAATAAACTTCCATTGTTGTAACCTGGATCTGACCTTACCTTGTGTAACGAGAAAAGAACCAATAGTGTTAAGACTTCGACTCAATCACGTGCAATATCTACGAATTGCCCCGCTCACAAATTAAACTTTGTTTTTATTGCATTTGATGATGGTTGATTGATATTTTGTTAAATACGTTGCTCCCTTCAGTTTGGGTAAAACTAGATGAACACGAATAGTGAAATTAAAAATACGTAAAAAAATAAACTAAAATAAATAAAATAAAATAGAAAAAAAAAGAATAAGGCGTTTTTTTTAAAAGACTGCTGGTGTTGATTAGAAAAAAATTGCTGAAAAACCTGAGTTTTTAATAATTAATTAAAGTAATATCATAGTGCGCTGTTGAAAACATTGTGGGTTGTTGAAAACATAGTGGGTTGTTGAAAACATTATGGGTTGGTGAAAACACAGGGGATCGTTTAAAAATAAATTTAAACAAACATCAAAAAAATAATAAAATTTAAAATTATTACAATTAAATGATTTTATAAAAGATCTCATGTAAAATAGATGAATTCCTGATGTTTTACGAGAGAATCTTGATGTTTCACTCTGGAATCCCCAAAGTTTTATTAAAGAGAAAAAATGTTATATTTAAATTAATATCTTCACTAAAAAAAGATTAAAAAAAACTCTTGCGAAATTTGAATTTTTAAATTAAAAAAATATTTAATTCAAAACAATACTCCAAACAGTTGTATGTTTATACTATTTAAGTCAAATAAGGATGTTTTGAAAAAAAAATTGCAACGATAGAAACCTGAGAACAAGGTAAGTTCTAAAATGTTTTGTCTCTCTTGCCCTTAGCATGAGAACAACCAATTTATAAAACATTTTATTTAACATTATAAATTAAGTTTATTTTCATCAATAAGTTTCAAATTTTATGCAATAATCTTTAGGTGCTCAATAGTTATGGCCATATAAATTTTATTATCACCTTTATTTTATTATCTCCTTAATTTAAGGGGTTCAATCTTTATATAGTCATACTTTTTAAATACTTTAAAATTATTGCTTAAAGTTTGAAGTTTTATAAAATATAAAATATATTTCAAATTTGTATGTTATGCTTTTTTTTATATCAAATTTATAGTGTTAAATATAACTATATTTATCAAGTTTATAATAGTAAAAAGACATTTCATATACTGGCTTCTCTCCAGTTGTAGCAAGGAGGAAAAGCATTTAGGGCGTACTTTGTTTTCTAGGTGCAATCAGTACAACAATTTGCAAGGCATCCTTATTTGACATAAACATGAACATATAAATGTTTGGAGTTTCCTCCATATTCGGAAATTAGCTTTCGCAAACAACAAAAAAATCAGTGTAGCTGTTGATAATAACTGTTGTAGTGATATAAAAATTAATCAATATAAGATTTCATAAATACTGAAATCTACTCGTAGATTAGGTTAGGTTAACGCGTAGACGTGTAGCTGCGGCTTTATTTTTAATTTCTCTTTTTACTAAAATTAGTTTAACTCGTTTACTTTTTAATGACGATTTATGATCTAATAAAAAAAAACGATAGAATACTACAAAAATAAAAGCAATGCTTTAAACGATGAAAAAAAAATAAAAGCAATGTTTTACATTTAAAACATACGATTGAAAAAAAATTTGAAAATAGGGAGACCGAGGCTAGTTACTTATGTTTTTACTCTTTGAAATCAGTAGCTCTTATAACACATGTTTTTTAGCTATCAAAGCGTAGTCTTAAAAGAGTACGAATTTATGGCAACATTTTCAACTTTATCATTAAAATTATTACAATTAAAAGATTTTATGAAAGATCTCACGTAAAATAGTTGAACCCCTGATTCAATTCATTTTTCTTGGGCCCCTACTAGAGCCTCAAAATAGATAAAAAATAATTCGCTAACTTATCGCACCCACTCAATATGTTCTTTAAGATGGTAGCAAATAATTCGTATAAATAATGCAAAACAGTAGCTCACTTTTTCTCTAATTAAAAAAATTCTCTATATGTTTTTGTTTTTTTTCCTTCCTAACAACATTTTTTTTGAAATTATTACAAATTTAACAAAAAATACTAATTTTATACAATATTTTTTTATTTCCATTGCGAATACAGGAAAGGCTCTATATAACTCTCTATAAACAACATTTTTTATTAGCAACGTCCATACAGGCAACCTTTTTTAGTTCAACTGTTCTGTACAAGCAACTTGTTTTTTTAAAGCTAAATATTTGAGCTATGTTTAGGCTAATTCAGAAGCAAAATTACAGCAACCTCAAATTGCAAAAAAATTCTGTTATTGGGATATGTTTGTGTTTTGCGCTGCCAGTATTGAAGTGATTTCTCTTAAATAGAATAGTTACTTGAATTCTGTTAGTTTCAGTTAATTAATAAATTAATTAATATTTTAGTGCATTAAATTCAACCATAAAATATGAATCAGAAGATAAAAAGACCTTTAGTTTCGTTAAAAGATAAACTATTCATTTTAAAAGATATTAAAAATGGTGAGAAAACAAAAGACATTGGTAACGAAGTTGCTAAATCTACAATAAATAGAGTAAAAGAAAATAAAGAAAATTTAGAAGAATATGTTGAAGAAAAACATATGTGAAGGAGAGTAAGAATGAATAACATTTAGAAGAATATGTTGAAGAATCCAAAACATATGTGAAGGAGAGTCAGAATGAGAATAAGAGCGGCGACAATTAAACGATTTAGTCCAAAATAAAATGATAAAATTAAAAGCACTCAAAGTAAATGGATTAAATAATGGACCTGAAACATTTGTAGCAAGTGATGGATGGTTAACGAAATTTAAAAAACGCCATGGTATACGGATTTTGTCTGTTTGTGGAGAGAGTATGTTTTGCTAGCTAATTCATTTTCAAATAAATTATATTACTGAAAATGACTTTTTGCCTGAACAAATACGTAATTGCGACGAGACTGGTCTCGTCTATAAAAGCTTGCCCAATAAAACTAAAGATACAAATTTTGAAAAATCCGCTGCTGGAAGAAAAGCAATGAAGGAAAGAGTAACAGTTATGCCATACCTAAACGCTACAGGTACGCATAAAATAGATTTGATGATGGTAGGGAAATTGAAATCTTCTTGTTGCTTCAAAAATATGGATTTGCCTGTATATTAAAATCATCCAAAAATGCTTGGCAAACTTTTTAGCGAATGATATAATGATACATTCATACCTTCAGTAACTCGACATTTGGAATCTAAAAATTTTTCCGTAAAAAAACTTCTCTTAGTAGATAATACAGCTTGCCATGGGTCTGAGAATAATTTTACTAGTAACCCGAATTTCGAAGTTATGTTTTTTCCCCTTAATAACACACCATTATTGCAACCACTAGATCAAAATCCCTCAGAAACTAGAGATCCGTGGTTCAACGCCACCTCTGGCAAGTTTTGTAAAAAAATGGGTAAGGAAGGAGGCGCGAACTTCCTTTCTAATGCTCTTCCACGGTGCTCTGTGATAAGACCGTAAGGACTTCTTGGGGTACCTAACAAAAAGGTGATAAAATCACTAAAACAATGCTATCGCAAACATCTACTTGCATGTCTTGCAGCCTTAGTTGCAGGAGATGGAATAGTTTCAGCACTGAAAGATCTTTTATTTAGTGGTCCGAGCATGGAATGAAATTCCCGTGTCAATTATACAAAATTTATTTAGACATCTTTTTTCGTCAAGTGATGAAATTCAATACAATATTCCTTCCAATCACTTTTCAGAAGAAAATGGTATTTCCTTGGCAAGATTGTATAAATTCAATATTTAATGATTGTAATTTTGTAGATATTGAAATATGGGTGTGGGGAAGTTTTTTTTTTTTTTTTTTTATTATTATTTTTTTTTATTCACCTCCTCAAGGCCGAGAAGGCCACTACAGAGGAGGAGGCTACTTATTAGTGGTTAATAACCCTCTCTCAACTTTATAGCTCCGAAACACGAACCTTGACGAACAAGGCCGCTGCGCGGAGAAACAAGTTGAGCGCGGTACTACCAGGGACGTGGTGGGGATCGAACTCGGAACCTCTCGCTTATGAAGCGAGCGCTTTACCACTACACCACTACCGCATCTATTGGAATCTAGTGGAACAAGCGAGGCAATCCTAAAGTAGAAAGTGAAATTACTTCGGTTGAAGAAAATGAAAAAACGTCGGATGACCCCAATAAAAACATCAGTCATGTTATAAACTCTTTTAATTTGGGACAAAAGAAAATGACTTAACATTCAATGAGTTACTAAAAATAAGAAAAAACCTATCATATACATATATATGTAACTTTTTTTGTTTTTGCGATTAGTGCTGTACTAAACCAAAGATTTATTAAAATTTGATTGTTTAATTTTCTTTTTTTTTAAATGTAATTATAAAATGTTTTCTTTTGCAAAATAAAACTGAACTTATTCATTCATTCACACTTTAGTAAAGAAATAGAAAAGTAAAAATATTTTCTATTTTTAACTATTTTTATACTTTTTCCCTGTAAGCAACTTTTCCCAATAAAAACTCTTTTTATTGAAACTGTTTCAAATGAGTTACTTATATAGAGCATTTATTGTACAATGAGCCAACTAGCCCCGTGAAAAATTTGCTAACTTAGGGATCGTCCATAAATTACGCAACGCAAAATATATTTTAAAAACAGAGAATATTAGAGTCTTTTACGCGGCGATTTCAATTAAACTTAATGGGCTATTTTGATTTTTTATTTAAATTAAGAATCTGCGAGGGAAAACTTTTGATCTTTTTTGTTTTGATTATTGTGAAATTTTGCGTTATGCAATTTATGAACGACCCCTTACACCAAAAACATATTTTTTTGTTAGCAGCCTATAGATCCTGAAAAACGGAAAATATTGAAAAAAAAAAACTGACTTGAAACTACATTATATTTGTTTGTTTTTTTAAGGGTTAGCACATACAATTATGGCTTTAGTGTGTACAATAACATTTTTTTCATACCACAAACTTTTTTTTTCGTAAAAAGACAGTGATGTTCTAAAATTTACGTTTTTATCCGAAAAACACATTATTCATAACATTTCCTATGCACTTACGCGAATCCGTACAATACTACAGTGAAAGTTAAAATGGTCAAATCAAATTGTTTCCTGTAATTTCGGGTAATTTCTGATGAAATGCTTCTAAAAGAAACACAATTCGTTAACTTACCTTCTTCACTAGTCTCCTCTACTATTTTATAAAGTATAAAAACGATCAACCGTGTAAATCGAGTTGTACTCAATTAAATCGCGCTGTTTTTTTAAAGTAGATAAAAAGTATTTATAATTTTATTAAATTAATGTATAAGTAGTTAAGATATCATCATTGTAATCACCACACAATAGATCTTTTCATAAATTAACGTCTGAAAAACTTAAAAAGAGGCTTGAGTTGTACAGCAAGTAAAGGAAGCAAATGTCTTATAATAATAAAATACATAAGATAATCTTCTGGAAAACGATTTGTCACCTTTGGTTGCTTAAATTGAAGCTATTATATCAAAAATGGAGAACGAAAAACTTCTAGCATTAAATTCTTTCATTATTAAAAAATCAAAAATAAGTTTCGTTTTGGTGCAGTTTGATAAAGGAAAAAAGCAGTGTATATGATTTTAATGCTACTGGCTCATCTTTGCTAATCACATTTTAAGCCAAAGGAGGAACTAGAGGTAATGGAGGTACTTGAAGCTCTCTTGCAAGAAGGTACTAAACCATCTCTTCATAGCTGCACCATTGCTTCAACGCCAAACCATCTCTTCATAGCTGCACCATTGCTTCAACGCCAAACCATCTCTTCATAGCTGCACCATTGCTTCAACGCCAAACCATCTCTTCATAGCTGCACCATTGCTTCAACGCCAAACCATCTCTTCATAGCTGCACCATTGCTTCAACGCCAAACCATCTCTTCATAGCTGAAATATTTTTAGAGCTGATGAAGACGACGCAAACCACCGACCAACGGAAACCACCGAATTTTAGACAGTCTATTAAAAAACTATCGTTTTGACTGACAATGTTGATCTTAACATGTTTTTTAATGGTATAATTTTTATTATACTAATATTTTATCTTTGCATTAAAAAATTTTATGCAAAAATACTTAAAAACAAAATGTTTTTTAAAATTGTTAAATGAAGTTAAAGAAGGACATTAAGACTTATGATTTTTATTTATGACCATTTTATAAAAACGTTTTGTTTTACATTTACGCTATAGACTGAATAGCATAGAGAAAACTTATCGCTATGCTCTTGATGCATTTGTTGCAGTTTTTTACAATTCTTGATACCGGAGAAAAATAGGAAAATATTATACAACTGTGAGCATTGATAAATAAAATCAAAATAGGATAGAATTAAAGTTTGTTACCATTACAAGCTGTTTATTAACTCGTTACAATTTTGCAGTACCATTATACTATATATACGATTAATAAGAAACTATCATATCATTAATATAACGTGTTTTTTTTTTTTCCTGCATGTAAAGGAACTGTGAGTAACATTATTACAATCTGGTTACATTTTATGTACATAAAAATGGGCCTCAGCAATGGACTTCATTTGATCAAATAAAACTAAACATCTTCAGTCAATAAAAAAGATGTGTTCAAATGTTAAATTTATCATTGATTCTTACACTACTGTGACGGTTTAAGTTGACTTTTTTAATTGGTTCTTCATTTGATTGATTTAAAATGGTTATTTTTTAATCACCAATTTTTAAATAAGTTTAATTGTTGTAAATGCATGCAAATAAGTTCCAGTTTTTTCTACTGGACTTTGAAAAAATACGTATTTTACTGATGCATCTGATTTATTAATAGCAATAAAAATACATCTGTCAACATTTTTCATGATACATATACTCGTTTTACACAAAATAGCTCAACACTTTTCGACTGAACAAAGAAAAATTTTGTGTCGAGTGAAAAGAGGAAACACTTTGTTACAAGTGAAGAAGAAACAGTTTATCTTAAATGAGTTAATAAATTCTTTATCTTGAGTAAATGAAGAAACACTTTGTTTCAAGAGAATATGGGTTATAACAAGGTGTTTTGAGAAACTGTTCTCTCATAGATAATTGTTTTTTTACTTTTGCAGATATTGAGAAAAACTGAACAATTATATTTAAAGTTATTCATCAGATTTCTTAGCTAAAAATGCAGGATGTCCCACTAAACACTTGCTCCATTCATTTTTTAAAGTTTATATATATAGTATAAACAAACAAACTGTGATAGACATTTCAGTGTATAGAGTCTAACGACAGAAGATGTCAGACGGTAACTGCTTTTTACTGTTTTGAATATAATTGTCATAAAGGGTTTTAAATGTATTTAAAGTTTTCGCATCCACAACATCTTGCGGTTAATTTATAAAAAAATGATGTCGATCGTTTATTTTTCTGCTTTTTTGTCTACATATTCTTTTATTGTGCCCCCCTTTCCCCCTTGTAATTGAATTTTCTATATATTTAGGAGGATTGTACTAATTAATTACATCTAAGTTATTCTTTAATCTGTATAATTGCACAATATCACCCCTTGACCCTCTATTTTTAAATGTCGAAAGATTGACTTTATTTAATCTAGTTTTGTATGATAAACCTTTTAAACTGTGGATACGAATTGCTCTTTGTTGGACTTGTTCGATCATATTGATATGTTTTTGTAAATGTGGATTCCATAATGGTGATCCATATTCAAGATAAGTCCGACTAATGAAGTAAATAGTAATTTTATATTTCTTTTATTTTAATATTTAAAAGAGTGTTTTATTAGGCCTAATTTTTGGTAAGCTTTATTGACTGTCTAGTTAATGTGGTAATTCAAGTTTAAGTCATTTGATGCATGTATACCAAGATCTTTTTCTAAAGTTGTTTTTGTTTGTTTAGTGGCATATGTTTTATCTTGGAATTATTAAGCATCAATGTCATCAAGTACCCATCATCATCATGTTACCAAGTACTCATTTTTGGAGTTATTTTTTCCATTATGCATAACCTTACACTTGTCATTATTAAATTTTATCAATCAATTTATTGTCCATTTTGCTCAGATCTTCTTGTTAATCTTCTGTACTGTTGATATAGATTTGCTTTAGTACTGCTTTAGTATAGGTATTAATTTCGTATCGTCAGCGTATAGTTTACATTAGTTTTTTATGCTTAACGTTGTATCATTAAAGTATAAAATGAATAATAATGGCCCATTTTAAGTAACAGATGAAGATTAAGTTTTAAAAAAAAAGCAGATTTTTTTATTATTATTTTTTTTTTTTTGGTTTACATTTGTTAATCGTTGTACAGCTTAAAATAAAAAATAGTAAAAATAATAATATAAACTTACAATGATAAAAAAATAACAAATATAAACAAGGTATCTGAAAGAAGATCACAAGGATCTTGTCGTCAGAACCTCAAATAAGCATTTAACAAAGATAAGATAAAAAAAAAAAAGTTAATAAACTTTTACAAAACTACAAGGTAAATAATCTGATCTGAAGAAAGATCAAGATGATCTTGTCATCAGAATTGTATACAAGAGTAACCCAATGTGGAAGTTAAAAAGTAAAAAGTATATGAACAATAAATAAAATTAGTAGGAATAAAATTCTATAAACGTAAACATATATATATAAACAATATATATATACAATAAAAACACTAAAAAAGTAGACCAAAAAATATTTTTAACTTTTACTACTAATAATAACTCAAAATATTATCTAATGAAAGAATGAGATTTTTCAGTTTTTTTTAAAAAAAGGCAAAAAGTAATAGGTACTTCAAAATTAAAATTCGGCAAAACAAGTTTATTCCAAAGGTGTGGCGCTTGATAGGTAATACAAAATTGGTTAAAGTTTGTTTGACAAAAAGGTTCATTTAAAAAGTTATTATTTCTCAAAGTATATTTACTGATTGGTTTAAGAGAAAAAAGATCTTTGAAAACGGCTACGGATAAGTTATTTATCCACATATATACAAAACATAAAGTATTAAATACATTTAACTCGTATATATTCAAAATTCTCATTTCCATAAAATAATGCTTCGAATGAGAGAAGCGATTTGCAAAATTGATTATACGGGTTGCGCGTTTCTAACGGAGATAAAGACGTTGCAACTTACTTTTTTCAGTACTTCCCCAAGCAATATTGGCATAATTTAAATAACTATGTATAAATGAGTAATAAAGTTGTATTAAGACTTTCTTATTGAGATAGATTCGTAATTTATATAGGATCTCTATGTTTTTAGAAATTTTTGTGCTTATATAATCAATATGGTGATTCCAAGTAATATTTTCATCAAGATAAACACCTAAAAATTTTGTAACAGAATCTCTTTTGATTTCCTTTTGATCGATAAAAATTTGAGGTAAATTTGCAGGGAGAAATCGTTTTTTTGTAATCGAATGAAATAAAACCCATTTTGTTTTATTAATATTTAAGGTTAACTTATTACACTTAAACCAATTAGATATATGTCTGAGTCAGTGGGCACAATGACGTTGAAATAACGTTGAAACAACGTCGCAAACCGACGAAATGCAATGTTGAAACAACGTTGAAATTTGGTGGAATTGGAAACAAAATCCGACGTTGAAAACCACGATGTTGAAACAACGTCAATGAAAACGTTGTTTCAACGTTGTTATAACGTCTTATCGACTACATATCATTCATATTACAACTTCGATAAAATGAAATCTAAAAGTTCAACGTTGAAATTACGTTGTTTTAACGTCTTATCGACAATATATCAACCATATATGGTTGATATATTGTTGATAAGACGTTAAAACAACGTTCAAACAACCTAATTTCAACGTTAAATTTTGGTCCTTTGATAAAAATTATACAGCCTATTGGATATAACTTATATCCAATAGGCTGCAGCCATGTTAAATTGTCATCGTTAACATGTTAAATTGTCTCGACTTGGATTGCGATAAAATAAGACAATAAAAAAGCAATATTTTGCGCTAAAAGTAGTGTATTTCATGTTCAAAAAATTATTTTAAGGGAGTTTATATAAGAAACAGATAGAATGTTAACATTTTATATATACATTTTATATTAACATATTCGAATCGTCATTTACGCACCGACCGCCACCATTAGATCTGTCGGGTGCATATTTCAACAAACTCATGATATCTGTTCTGACTTCAGCAACTATAGCAGTCGCTTTACTAAGCATGACGCTCTCTATAAAAAAAGGTATTGCCTGATTAATTTGCAACAAGTACAGCAGGAACGTGAAATTAAAGTAGCACCAAATCATCAAATTGTGTTTTTCAATAACAGATAACATTACTCATGACTTTCCAACAACAACCTTACAAATGTTTGTGCCTTCAAATTTCTCTTTACCCCTGCCGCCAGCCATGTTGAACTTTGATTGTAAACCATTGGTCATCAACCTACAACAAAAATTTATTATTTTTATAAATACATTAAACTTTGATACAATATCAGGTTAGGTAGCCCAATGGCACCGCGTATACCGCAGAATTCCGAATGGTTTTAAGATTTCAAAAAATCAATGACTTTTTTTCTGTAGAAATAGGTCAATTTCAATAAAAATTATACATATATATAATAGATCATCCAGGTCAAATTTGAAAAATCCGAAAAATTGTTTGCGGAAAAAGTCCGGAATATTTCCCCCCTCCCCCTTTCTTTTCCCTCTTAATTTGCTTTCATCTGAGTTGCTTTTATTTTTAGTTTTAAATTTCATCCTGTAAGATAGAGTCTGAATTATATTCAGAATCTACTATTGTAGTAGCCTCACAATTGCTGCTGCTACAGACATCTTCATTTAATGAAGCTGAGCAATCAATACCAATGTCACTACTAAGAAGCTCATTAACCAAAACATTATTCCGACTCCATCGCTTTAACCGTGTAGCCATTTCCCTAAACAACAGAAGGCACTTTTATAGTATGTATGTATATATATATATATATATATATATATATATATATATATATATATATATATATATATATATATATATATATATATATATATATATATATATATATATATATATATATATATATATATATATACAAGTGGAAGTTCTTAGAATAAAATAGCTAAATTAAAATAACATAAAACACTCTGTTTAGTTATATAGTGCGTGATTCTTCACCATTTAGTAAACTTGGCATCGATGTTCATTTTCACGGTATATATTATATATTTATATTTATTTATATATTTATATTTACATATAATATATGATATATATATATATATATATATATATATATATATATATATATATATATATATATATATATATATATATATATGTATATATATATATATATATATATATATATATATATATATATATATATGATATTATTATATATAACATATGATATATACATAAAATATATGATATGTTAATAAAATATCATATAGACTATAATAATCATAATACTATATTATAGTATTTTTATTATTATTATTATTATTTTTATTTTTTTTTTTATATTTGGGAAGAGCGGAAGGAAAAAAGTGATTCTTACGCCAACACATACGTCACTTTTAATTTCTTTTGACTTTCGTCCAACATATGCGAGTTGTCAGAAAGTTAAAACCATTAATTTAATAACAAACTGATCGTTTTTTAAAAAAACCACAAAAACGCAAATTTAATTGACCAGAATGTTTTTAGAAACATTCTGAATGTTTTTAACAATATAAACAATGTTTTTTTTTTTTTTTTTTAATAAAATGTTTTCATTTTCAATTTTTTTTAATAAAATGTTTTTATTTTTATATTTTTTACTGTAAATCATGCGCGGAGTGTTGCTACATCGACTATCTTATAGCCTGACTCGCTAGGGAGTGCTGCTACATCGACTGACAAATAGCCTGACTCGCAAGGGAGTGCTGCTATATCGACTGACAAATAACCTGACTCGCAACGGAGTGCTGCTACATCTACTATCTTTTAGCCTGACCCGCAAGGGAGTGTTGCTACATCGACTGATGGTTTGGTTGGGGCAGGCAGTCTATCAATTAATAAAAAAAAAAATTCCGGCCTTGCATTTTAATTTTTACTTTTTGTCAACAAAATATGGACTTTCTGACAACATATAAAAGTTCTATATATATATATATATATATATATATATATATATATATATATATATATATATATATATATATATATATATTATATATATATTTATATATATATATATATATATATAAAACATATGATATATACATAAAATGTATGATATGTTAATAATATATCATATAGATTATTATTATTATTATTTTTATATTTACAAATGTTGATTTTTGGTCATATGACGTCGCGACTAAAAATCAACCGTAAATCAACGTTGAAATTACGTCGTGTGTCCACTGGGAGTTCTTCGTTCATTGTTTTAAAAAGTTCAGCGATATCATAGTTAGAAAGGAATAGATTTGTATCATCTGCATGCATAATGTTCATTAGTTTTGAAGCTTTATTTAAGTCATTTATATAAATTAAAAAAAGGAGAGGTCCAAGAATTGAACCTTGTGGAACTCCACAAGTATTAAGAAAAGTGGATTGATAATCATTGTAAAATAATACAAACTGTTTTCGATTAGATAGATAACTTTTAAACCATTTTAAAATTTTATTTATTTTTCCGTAGTATTTGAGTTTATGAATCAAAATATGTTGATCGACCGTATCAAAAGCTTTTGATAGGTCAATAAAAATTCCTAGTGTATATTGTGATTTTTCAAATGATTTTGAGATTTCACGTACAAATTGGATAATAGCATGTTCAGTTGAGTTATCTTTCTTGAAACCAAATTGATTAATGTAAAGTAGATTATTATCATGAAAGTATTTGTATAATCTGATGAACATAATTTTTTCTAGTATTTTCGAAAATGTGGAGAGAACAGAGATGGGGCGATAATTACTGATTTCAGATTTGTCCCCTTCTTTAAAAATAGGAATAATTTTGGCAATTTATAATTGTTCTGGGAATACTCCTTGATGGATAGAAGCCTTAAAGATTTTAAATAGAACATCTTTAATTTTTTCAAAGCAATCTATAATCACGTTTCCATTAATTTGATCTGCTCCAATTGCCTTATTTTTTTAACAGATTTGAAGGCTCTTTCGAACTCATCAAAACTTAATTCGGAAGATAACTCATCTGAACAAATGCAATTATCCAGGGATTCTAAATAATCAGTAAACAAAGATTTGGTTTTAGGGATTTTTTCAGACAGTGTTGGTCCTATATGAGTGAAGTATTTGTTAAATTCTTGAGCTATGGTTTTTGGTTCATGTAAACTTTTGTTATCGACTCTAACCATTTGTGGCAGGAAACCGGAGCATGATTTTTTTTGCCAATAATTTCCTTCATTATTGCCCGCGTGCGCTTTGTGTCGTTTTTAAATGTTTTGAATAATTGGGAGAAATAATTTTTCTTCAAGTTTTTGCGAATTTTTTCAAATAGGTTTTTGTAGTTCTTATAAATTTTTTCCCTTGAAAAAATTTATAAGAACTACAAAAACCTATTTGAAAAAATTCGGCTGTTTTTGTTTTTTTAAAATTTATATATAATTTTTGTTTTATTCTGGATGATTTTTTAAAACCTTTTGTAATCCTTTAGTAAACCTTTAGTAACCCTTTAGTAATAAAGGGTGTATTGATATTCTTTGTTGTTATTGCTTTTTCTATGATTGGGAAATTAACTTCATAAACAGAAAAAAAAGTTTTGAAAAAAGTTTCATAAATATTATTAGCGTTATCAAAATTTATATTTTTCCAATGCAGTAATGATAGTTGGTCTTTAAATAACTTAATATTAGTCTCATTATAAATGCGTTTTCTTATTACTTTTTTGGTATTGATGTTTCTTTCTGAGTTTGTTTTATTAAGTTTCAGAAATAGAGGAAAATGATCTGATATATCAGTTTTTATGATACCTAATTGTATAATATTATTGAGAATATCAGTAGTTATAATATTATCTATAAGAGTCGCTGTATTTATTGTAACTCTTGTGGGTCGATTTATTAAAGTAACTGACCCTGTTTCAAAAATTGCGTCATAAAAATTCTTAATTTTATGGTCGTCATTATAGAGAAAACAGTTCATATTTAAGTCTCCGACTATATAGTTTTCTTTTTTATCATTATTTCCTTTTTTTATGATTTGTTGTAAGAACATGCTCAGGTTTTCGCTCACGCCGTCATGTGGCCGATAACAACAGCTTAGTAAAATGTTTTTAGTTTGATTATTTGTAATTTCAATAGTTACAACTTCTTTATCGCTGTCAGAAACGCTCAAATCATTCCTAAAACAATACTCAAAATTTTCGTGAACATAAATTAATACTCCACCGCCGCGCTTATTCGTTTTTCTCTCCATAGAAATTATATTAAAGTGAGGAATATCAAAATTACTATTTATTTCATCTACTGTGATCCAAGTTTCAGTTAAACAAATAATATTAAAAATGTGTTTAGCTTCTTCTAATAGATCTAAAAGTTTTTCATAATTGTATTTCAAACTTCTTATATTGAGGTGGAGAATTACAATTCGCTTATTACTTTTTTCGCGAGCATTCTTAAAAAGAAACCCTTCTAGTTGGTTCGGAAAATGATAAGAACAATCGGATAAAATACTGCGATAAAAATTATTTTTCGGGTCTAGGTTTTTTTCTGAAGAAAAGAGATTTGTTTCATATAAATTTAAAAAAAGGGATTCATAGTTATTAGTCATACCCATGATAATAAATGGAAAGAAAAAAAAACAAAAAAAAAAAGGATTTCTTTTTAGAAGTGCTAGTTATTTGTTAAGATTGTTTTCAAAATTTTTATTAAGATAAACAATTTTGTCATATCTTACCGATACATTTTCACCATTTGAGCGCCTTTGTTTAACTTCCGCAAATAACTTTTTCCGAATGACAACGGTCTCACGAGAAAAGTCTTCGTTAATGAAGCAATTTGTGCCTTTAAGTCGATGAGATTCTTTCAAGATTCTTATTTTGTCTTTATATTTCTGCAGATTAAGAACTATTGTCCTCGGTCGTCCATCTTTCTTCAATCCAGTGCTGTGGGCACACTCAATTTCGATATTTTTCAGTCCAAGATTTTGCCAGAAGAATGCGTGAACTTTTTCTTCAGAGTCCCCCCATGATTCTTGTCCATTTTCATCAATTCCATCGATTCGTAGGTTATTTCTTCTTGATCTATCTTCCAGGTTTCGTTGCTTTTCCTTCATATATTTTTCAATATTAGTATGTTCGAATTTTTTATCAAGTTGTTTATTGTTGTTACGTATTTTTTTGTCAACTAGTTCTTCGTTGAAATTTAGACTAACCTTAATATCTTCCAATTCCTTTGAGAGTTCTTTAATTTGTTTACATTCACGTTGATATTTATCTCAGCTTTGTCTAATCTGTCGTTAATGATTTTTATATTAGCGCCTATAATATCGATAACAGTTTTCTCTTGTTTACGAAACATTTCTTCAGTTTCTTTTTTGAATTCTTTAAACATTTCTTTTAACATTGTTTTTATTTCTTTAAGTGTTACTGCCATAGTATATATGTGTGATAAAAATAGAAATAAGTTTTTCTTAAGATTAAACTTGAATATTTTTCCAAATGTAAAGTACAAATGTAAATGTTTTTTTTTTTTTTTTTTTTTTTTAAATTCTCCTCGTAGTAAAATTGCGTCCGCTCTTGTTGAATGCTTGCGTTGAAAAAAAAAAAAAAAAAATTTTATGACAACCGTTCGTAACATCCTTGAATTTTCTAATTAACTATACATTTATAAGACCCCTGTTTTTAGGGTCATCCATTCACTCAAAGTATCAATACCAAACTCTGAGGGTTCTGTTCATTCTTCTCCTAATATGCCTTCAGGTAGGTATTTTTGGAGCGCATTGCATGTTCTTAACAAGTTTTCATTGGCTATTTTTTATTGCATGTTTTTGACTAGTTTCGGAGCGCATTGCATTGTTCTTGGTAATTTTCATTTGCAGCGGGAGAAGCGCAATATAATTTGACCTTCTTGATTTATTTTATAATTTTTCGTACCGTCTGTTGCAATTAAGCATCTAGTTTTTTTCAAATTTCTCCACTAAGTTTGCGCATTTTTTTCACCCATTATTTAGTGATAAGCCTCATAATACGAAATGAGTGATTAAGATTCTTACTAGATCCTTACCACCTTCAGGTTTTAATAATATCCATTTTAAGATAGAGTTTTTTTTTCAGTGTTTCCCAGTTATAGGTCAAGATTGTCATCACCATCCAACCATTCCTCTTCAATATTTGCAACAGCTTGTTAAGACATTTTCCCTATGCCACAATCTGTAGGTTATCCATAGCTCCAGATACACGGTACCGATCCATTTATCAACTTTACCTATACACAATGTAACTCACTAGTTTGGGCAGTTAGATTATCACAAAACAGTATAAACTCTTCGTTATTGTAACAGCTGGTTTTTCTTACACTAAACTTCGTATCTGTTCATGAGTTTGATTGCCAATACAGTTCAAAGTCTTTGTGATAAGATTCCTTTTCAGCATTTGCTTCTATCGACCTGCTTTTTTAGCTGGACGAGTCTTAACTTGACTTATACTAGTAATTTCTCTTTTAGAAATTTATCCAGTGTTTAGATCTAATTATTTCTAGACCTTATTTGCATGCTTCAACCCTTTCATTAGCGCAACAACTAACTTATCGTATAGCTTTACAAAAACGCGTTTGTTTATAGTACTGGATCTGTTCTTTTTTATTAATTCGTTATGTTCATTAACGGCGACATCAATTATAAAGCGAAAAATTTTTTTTTTAAATTTTTTTTGTCATTAAAAAAATAAATACAACGCCGTGTTATATAAATAAAATCAACATGATCGGGGCTAAAAGAAGACAATATTTGCATTATTACTACGCCCGACATGCTTTCATCAGCAAGCGTGTACAACCATTAAAAGGTAAACATACAATCACTTTGTACCATTTAAAAATTATATACAAATATTTACAAGTATGTTAAGATCAGTTACTAATCTATAATCAAAATAAAATAAAATAAAAAAGAATCACACCTAAAAACTTAAAATAAGTTAATAGCTCGTTATTAAATAGTGTTCCATAATTAAGGACCTCTGATGGCAATAAAAAATTTGGTAACCAAATAATGCACTTTAGGTTGCTCATAATTGTAATTTGAAAATCTTGAAGGTTTAATTTTATTACACGTGATTAATTTTATTGAAAAGTGTACTAAATATTATTGGAGCTATTTTATTTTAAAGTTTGTACATAAACATAAGAATTTGATAAAGGTTTAGGAAAAACATTGAGTATGTGATGATTTTTAAACAGTTCTATAGAAGGTGTAAATCTGCATTTGAAATAATTCTGACAGCAGTTTACATTCTTATAAACTATGCAATATTTGCATAGTTTATAAGAATGTATGAGGGAGAAATATAAAATTTTTAAGCAGTTTTGGTTTCATAAATGCTTAGCTTTGTATAGTATGTCAATATTTTTAAAAATTGTATCTTCTATAGTTCTTATATGTACTCTCCATGTCAAGTTTTCGTATCACTCCTAAAAACTTTAATGATAACTCTCTAATTATTTTAGAGTTGCCTATATAAAGATCAGGAAGTTTTAATGAAATATTTTCTTTATCGTGAATTCTATGAAAAAAAATATTTTTAGTTTTATTTGAACTTAAGGACAATTTGTTTGCCTTAAACCATTCCGCTAGAAATGGTTTAAAATTCCTTGTTAACTATCTTAAATAAAAGATTAATATCTTCATTAGAATAAAATAAATTCGTCTTATCTGAAAATAAAACTGAGTTTAAAATGTTTGAAAACTTATAGAAATCATTTATATAAATAAAAATAAAATTGGACCCGGAATTGAGCCTTGGAGAACACTGCAAGTTATTGTCATCTAATCAGATTTTCTTTCTTCTTCACGGATATAATTTAATAAACAACAAGAAATGCCCCATAAACAAAGCAGAAATTGTTACTCAAATCAACAAACGTTTTAAAAGTGAGTTAAAAGCGCTAACAATAATTATTATGAATTTTTAAATAAAGTTTTCATCAAATTATATTTACACTAAATTACACACATAATCTTAAATAACAAGTTTTACTTGAAGCCCAGACAAAATTATTTGACAGAATGATTTTATAAAGGATTGTCTAAATTTATAAGTTAATATGAATAAGAGATACAATTTTATAACTTATTTGAGAACATGTTTTATTTAACTGTACTTGCTTATATTGTAAATTTTTGTGATTCTGAACTTTTTACCACTTAATGTGTATATACTGGATGATGACCAGTGTGCATACTGAAAATTCATATTCAAATTTTTAAAATCATTTTTCACTTAACTTAAAATTTTCAATTAATGAATTTTGAAGTAAAAAATGATTTTAATAATTTTAATATGAATTATATATAACTAATACATAATTTTACATCCTTATACAATATAAATAGTTAAGTTTAAATTTAAAATTATGGAAATTATTATTATTATTATTTATTTTGTCATTTAACACATTTTACAATGTTATCTATAAATTTAAACAAATATATGTAATTACAAGTTGACTGGCGCGAGTTGAAGCCAAAATGTCTTATTATCAAGCCCCTTCGTAAAATACAGAAAAATACAATAAAATTTTACATCTTCCAATATTATATAAAAGAGTGAAATTAATAAGTTTGAAAAAAAAAAAAAATTAAAAGGTTAAAAAGAATTTAAAGTTAAAAAAGATATTAAAAAAAAAAAAATTGAAAAAAATTATTAAAATAAAAAAATAAAAAATTACAAATCAGTACATATTTGTATACATATTCAATACAGTAAAAAAAAAAAAAGAAAAAAAAAATTACAAATTGGTACATATGCGTATACACATTCAATACAATATTAAAAATAAATAAAATACATTAAAAATAAAAAATACAAAATTATTTAAATTTAAAAAAAAAAAATGAGAGAATGTACGTAATGTTTAAATTTAGTAAGTGTTTTTTTAAATGTAATAATAGATTTTATTTTTTTCATATTTTCGTCAAGAACCGAATTCCACAAGGGTGGTCCCCGGCATATAGTTGAGAAGTCAGATTTTTTGAGGTTAGTGTCTTGTTTGATACTTATGATTAATTCGAGTGAAACTTTGAAAAAAAATTTTTGGATGATGTTTTTAGTGATGGATTATTTGAATGAATTTTAGTGATGTTAGTGTCTTGTTTGATACTTATGATTAATTCGAGTGAAACTTTGAAAAAAATTTTTTGGAATCACTTCATTTTGAAGTTTAAACATAAATATCTAGTTATGGTATATATTTAGTTCACATACGTTTAGAGCATTTATTTCCTTAAGTAACGGTTCCTTAAGTAACGGGCACTTTCGTATCTATCTGCGCCCAAAACTAATCGACTTGCTTGCTTTTGTTTTGTATAAATAATTTTTAGGAAAGATGAATGATTGTTTGCCCAGGCAATATTACAATAGTTAATATGACTATGTATAAATGAAAAGTATAAATTTTTTAAACATAATTTATTCAAAAGATGTTTTGTCTTGTAAATAATCCCCAGAGTCTTTGAAACTTTGTTCTCGACTAGCTTTATTTGGCTTTTCCAATTTAAATGTTCATCGAAAATTATTTCGAGTATTTTCATTAAAAAAACTCTTTTAATTTTAATATTGTTAATTGTTAGTTCAGGTAATTGAAGTGGAAGTTTGGTCCTTGGGGAACTCCGCAACTTATTGATTCAAATGGGGAACATGTTAAGTCATATGGTACTCCTTGTTTACGAATTTGTAAATAACATTGCAGCCACTTTAAATTGGAGTGAACTACTCCATAGTTGCGTAGTTTATAAATAAGAACCTTGTGGTTGACATTATCAAATGCTATTGATAGATCTAGAAAAATTCCGAGTGTCTAACTGCTGTTATCAAAACTATTTAAAATTTGATTGGCAAGATCAATAACTGCATGTTCCGTGCAATGGTTATTTTTTATTTATGTTTTTTAAACATTTACATTTGTTGTATTTACAAACAAACAAGGCATCTGAAAGAAGATCATAATGATCTTATCATCAGAACCTTTTACAGCTTTAGACATTTTACAGCAAAACAAAAATGAATAAAAAAATTTCAATAAACAGTGTAAATAAATCTGACGATGCTATATAAATAAAATAAAATTTCGTGTAAAATAAATCTGACGTTACTATAGGGTAGGGTGGGGTAATATGGATTGTTGGGGTAATATGGATATATTCAATAAGTATCCATGGAGTAAGTTATCTATACATAATTCTAAAACTTGAAAATTACCAACAGTTTCTACACATAATTGGCTTCTTTTTTTTGCGTTAACAATGTTTATATTTGATTTACATAAAGAGTTAATATATAAAACACGTTGTTTTGAAAAAAATATAAAAAACATTATGTTTTAAAACTTTTGTCTGCAGACTTCAGTAATATTACTTATGGAAGTTTAATGATGTATATTCATTAGTTGGACCATGATGTAACAACATGTGAAATTTAATTTATAAGTTCTCTAACCCATATTGATAAATAAACAAAAATCTAAAATGGGGTAAAATGGATATACAAGTAAAATAATAGTGGGGTAAAATGGATATATATAAAATCCTACTTACGTTATAGTATTTTATTACAAAAACACAAGCTCACTTTTGCTTTTTAATATAGTATTATACATTTTTCAGTGACATATAATAGTTTTATATAATGCTTCTGAACTATTTACATTAAGATCATAGTTCAAATTTGTTTTCCCTGAATGGCTTGGGTAAAATTTAAACTCCCATCTAAATGTTTTATATTTTATTTTTGTATTCCTCTTTACTTTATAATTAAATTATAGACTTTATATAACTAAAGTTTCTTTTAAAATATTTTAGATAAAATAATAAAACTGAATTAAATTATTATGCCTCGTGAATACCAACGCAAGACTATTGGTACATATGATCACAGCAAACTAATGACTGCCATACAGCTTGTTAAGGAAGGAGAGTCAGTATACAGTGTATCAAAGTCTTCCAGAATTGCTTATCGGACATTATACGGACGATCCCATGATCAAATCCAAAGGAATGACAAAAGAATTGGAAGCGGTCGTGGGTTTGTTTTGAATACTAAGGAAAATCTTCTAGTAGAAGCCTTGATGCACTTAGCTGATAAGGGTTTTCCACAAGATAGAGAAGATATCAAACTGATGGTTAAATCCTATATAACATTTATTGGCAAAAAAACTCTATTCAAAGATGACAAGCCAGGGAAAGACAGGTGCATGTTTTTTGAAAAAAGATGGAATGTAGTCCTTGGAAAAATAAAACCTGAACTTTTGACAAAAGCAAGAGCTAATGATCTTTCTCTAAAAACATTGACAGATTTTTTTGAGTTATATGAGAAGACATTAAACAATAATAATTTATTTGATAGACCACATTGCATATTTAATTTAGATGAAACAGGTTTACGTACAGATCCTACAGCAGGAAAAATCTTTGTTCGTAAAACATCAAAAACAGCCTATTGTGTGGTAAATCAATGCTCCATCATGTGGTAAATCAATGTATACTTTACTGTTTTGTGGGTCAGCAAATGGACAGTGTCTACCTTCCTTTGTCGTCTACAAAGCCATCTACCTTTATGATGCATGGTGTCAAAATGGACCAGAAAATGCAATGTATGGTGTAACAAAATCCGGTTGGATCGAGGACTATATTTTTGAAAGTTCGATTGACAGGTTTATTATACATGTAAAGGATTATGAAAAGCCTTTGTTGCTGCTATGTGATGGACACAACAGCCATATAACATATTCTACTGTTAAAAAGGCTCTGGACAATCATATAACCTTACTTTGCTTACCTCCTAACACAAGTCATGCATTACAACCTCTTGATGTTGGTTTTCTTGCTCCATTGAAATCCCATTGGAAGAAAATCTTTAAATATTGGTTAAGAGAAAGCAGACATAAAAATGTTGACAAGTCTGTATTTCCAACTTTACTAAAAGCTCTTATCAGTAAGATAGATAACAAACTCCTGAAAAGTGGTTTTAATGGTAGTGGTCTTTACTCTGTTGACAAATCAAAATCTATGAAAAAGATAGTGAATATACAACCAAAGCATGAGGAAGTAGATAAGTTTAATAAAAAAGATAATGTTGTAAAAAACCTGCAGAGAGCAATCGATTCTGTACTTACACCTAGCCCAAGTCAACCTACACTGACAGCACTTACAAATTCAAAAAACGCAGAGCACGTGTCCAGGCCAAAAAGGGAGAAATTTTAACAGCACAAGATGTTGTCGCAAGGTTACAAGAAGAAGAAAAGAATAAAGCTGAAAAGAAGACTGTATCAGTAAGTAAAAGAAAACTGCTTGACATAACCAATACAGTTTGACTTTTTAAATACGTGAAAAGCAATAAGTGTGATATCAAATCAAATATAATGAGTATCCTTATATCAAATATAATGAGTATCCGCATTACCCCACCAGTGGGGTAATTTGGATATATGAAAGGTGTTGTTAAAAGAGGATTAGTATGTTAGTTATTTAAAATATATTTATGTTTTACTCATTGTGATTTTATTGTATACACCCTGAATGTAAAGAAAGATAACAAAAGTTTTTATGGTGGTTTTTAACTAAAAAAAAAAATTATGTTAGAAAAAAATATATCTAAAATTCTATCCGTATTACCCCTCCCCACCCTATATAGAATATATATCATTTATATATAAGATAAAAATAAAAATTAAAACGTTTCATAAAGAAACTTTTGTGCTAATATAGTCAATATGTGCTTTCCATATGATGTTTTCATCAAGAAAAACACCCAAAAACTTTGTGACAGTATCTTTTTATTTCAGTATCATCAATAATAATTTTGGGCAAATTTGGGGGTAAATAAGCTTTTTTTGAGACAGGATGGAACAGAATCCATTTTGTTTTGTTGCTGTTTAGAGTTAGTTTATTGCATTTGAACCACTTGGATATATTTTTAAGTTGCTCGTTCATGCTAGAGAAGAGTTTGTAAAGATCATTATTGGAAAGAAATAAGTTGGTATCATCAGCAAATATGATACTCATTAAATTTGAGGCTTTATTTAGGTCGTTTATGTAAATCAAGAACAGTGGTCCCAAAATGGAGCCTTGGGGAACGCCACATGAAATATTTAGAAACTCATTAGAATAGTTATTATTTCTAAAAACAAACTGTTTACGGTTTGATAAATAACTTCTGAACCATTTTATGACTTTGTAATTTACTCCATAGTATTTCAGTTTTTGTATCAAAATTTGAGGATCGACTGTATCGATTGCTTTCGATAGGTCGATGAAAACATCTAAAGTATATTTAGATTTTTCAAAAGAATTTGAAATTTCACGTACAAATTGGATAATTGCATGTTCCGTAGAATTGTTTATTTTAAAACCAAATCGGTTGACGTATAACAAATTATTAGAAAGAAAATAATTGTAAAGTTTATTGTACATAATGCATTCTAGTATTTTTGAAAATGTGCAGAGGACGGAAATAGGACGATAATTACTGATATTTTTTTGATCTCCCTCTTTTAAAATAAGGGGAACTTTTGTAATTTTTAATCGGTTAGGAAATACTCCTTGATGGATAGACGCTCTATATACTTTAAAAAGAATATCTTTTAATTGTTCAAAACATTCTATATTACCGTTTATGTCATCTGCTCCGCTTGCTTTGTTTTTTTTTAAGTGATTTGAATGCTCTTTCAAATTCTTGAAAAGATAGCGTTGAATATAATTCGTTGGAACCATTGCAATTATTTATCTGTACTAGAAAATCGGTAATCGTTTTTTGCTTTGGTAAAAGGAATTTTATTTGCTAGTTTAGGACCGATGTCAATAAAAAATTTGTTAAACTCATGAGCTATATCTCTTGGATCACGTTTGTTATCAACAATAATTATCTGGGGGAGAGAACCTGAGCATTTCTTTTGTATACCACTAATTTTGTTCATTACTTGCCAAATGCGTCTTGAGTTATTTTTGAATTTATCTAGGAATTTTGAGTAGTAATTTTTTTTTAGTTTTTACGAACTTTTTCAAATAGATATTTGTAATCTTTATATATTTTCTCATTTGAAGATGATTTTGTTTTGAGATATTTTATATACAGCTTCTGTTTTATCTTGGATGATTTTTTAAATCCTTTTGTTACCCAAGGATTGTGTATATATTTTGGAGTTATTGTTCTTTCAATAATAGGGAAGTTTGCATCATATACGGAGTAAAAGGTTTCAAAAAAATTATCGTAAATTTTGTCTGCATTGTCATTGAAGTTAATATGCTTCCAGGGCAGTAAAGATAATTGGTTTTTAAACTGGTTTATATTAGTATGGTTAAAAGTGCGTGTTTTAATTTTGATTGATCTATTTTTATTTTCATATTTTGAATTAAGTGTAAAATATATTGGAAAATGGTCAGTAGTATCAGATTTTAGGATACCTTTACGTACGTTTGAATATCATTGTTGAATATATCTGTTATAATGATATTATCAATCAAAAATGCCGAGTTTTTGTAACTCTGGTCGGCCTATTTATTAAAGGAATTTCACCCGTTTCAAAAAAGGAGTCATAAAAGTTTTTAATTTTGTTATCTTCATTATACAGAAGACAATTCATGTTTAGGTCCCCAATAATGAAACTTTTTTTTTTCTTTAATACCTTTTCTAATAACACTTTGTTCAAAAAAATTGCTCAAGTTCTCGCTCACGCCGTCAGGTGGTCGATAACAACAGCTTTATAAAATGTTTTGTGATTGATTTTTTATAATTTCTATAGTTAAAATTTCTTTATCGCCATCGGAAGCACATATTTTTTATTACGTTAGGAATGATAACATTCCTAACGTAATAAAAAATATTTTCATTCACATAAATAAAGACTCCTCCACCGCGTTTATTTACTTGTCTTTTGAGCGAAATTAATTTAAAATGTGGAATATTAAAATTAGAATTAATATCTAAGTCATTCGAAATCCACGTTTCAGTTAAACTATATTAAAGCGATTTTTTGTTTCATTTAACAAGTTAAGAAGTTTTTCAAAATTGTTATTAAGACTTAGAATATTTACGTGTAGAATTCTAATTTTATTTAAACTTTTGTCATAAACATTTTTAAAAAGAAACCCTTCTAATTCGCATGGATAGTGATATAAGCAATCCGAGCAATTTTTTATATTAGGGTTTATATTTTCATCAGAATTCAATTCATTAAAGTTATATCTTATAAATTCAAAATCACTTATTCCAGCCATTTTTATCCTTTTTTTTAATTTATCAGATCATTCATTTTAGAAAAGTTTCTTTTTAAAATTTAGTGTAAGGGATAGGGTTTCTAAATTCTCTGCATTAAATTCTATCAAATTTAATAATAGCATACTTACCTTCACCGCGCAATCGTTTGACCTCTTCCCATAATTTTTTGCGACTCTCGATCGTTTCCTTCGCGAAACCTTCGTTGATAAACACACCAGTACCTTTCAAGTTTTTAACGGCGTTTAGAATTCTGTTCTTGTCCTGATAGTTTAAGAGTTTCAGAACTATTGTTCTGGGTATTTTGCTATCTCTTGTTTTTCCTACTCTATGTGCTCTTTCTACAACTACTTCGCTGTTTATTTTAAGTTGGTTTTTAAAAATATCGTTTACTGTATCTTCACAATCAGTCCAGGTTTCATTCGGTTTTTCTTCTACTCCATTATTGCGAAAACCAAACTGTTTATGATAAAGAATGTTGCTTTTTGTAAGATAATTGTACAGTCTGTTGTGCATAATACGCTCTAGTATTTTGGAAAAACAGGAAAGTACGGAAATTGGTCTGTAGTTAAATTTTATCGAGTCATCACCGCTAGATTAGCGATTAAGAGTTTGTCAATACTATACCGAAATGCTACGTCGTTATCAAACTGTAAACAATTACGGGATTACTTTTCATTTGATATGATGAGTATACAATCGACGCTTGTCCTACTTTGACCTATGCAGTACCAACAAGCTTTAAACCAATGCTGGAAATATAATGATCACTTAGGCAGTCATTGCACCGTGCATTGTGACCCATCTTATCAATATATATATATATATATATATATATATATATATATTTTAAACGTTTTTAATACATTAAACCGATTTTAAACAGAACCATAAATAATTTTTTAAACTCTTAGAAATTGGCATGGTGAGTGTCATAACCATCATCAGTAGGATAAGTGTCATAACCATCATCAGTAGGGTGAGTGTCATCATCTTAAAAATACTTTTCGAAACTTTTATTATATTACATGAAATTTCTATGTTATCTGCCAACTTAAGACAACATAAGAAAATTATATTAAAAAAATAACGAAAACTGCACATAAACAAATGCTTGTATAATTAAGTTAGCGAAAAATCAACATTTGCACGCTATTGTCTTTCTTAAAATTACTTTTAATAGTTTGGCTAACGAATTTCTAATTAACTATTTTTCAAGATATAAAGTTAAGGATAAAAGGTTTTAGTTTGAACTTTGTTATTGATGACAGACTAAATAACACTTTGAAGTTTCAGAGTAATAAAGAATATCGCGAAATTGCAATTGCTACCATCGTAACTGTAGTGGTTGGTAGGTTACATACGCAGTGTTCTAGCATTTAACTTTCTAATTTTTAAAAACTTCAGCCATTTAGGACATTATCAAGCAGTAGACATCAATATAATCTCAAGTTGTGCTGGTACTTAATTCGTAACCGACTATTAAAAAAATTTAATAGTCGGTTACGAATTAAGACACTGAAATTATTTTTATAGACAACATTTTTGATGCCGCACTTGAGTAGCCAAAACTTACCTACCGAGTTAAGTATACGCGAGCTCAAAGTCAATTAGTATCACATTATGATCAGAACGTATGCAAATTTAAAAAAATTTATAATAAGTCTATCGCTTAGCAGGTTGGCCAGATTCACGTCAATGTTTTGACTTTTTATCCTGAGTTTGGTTTGCATAATATTGTTTAAAAGTGCGCAGGGGAAGGTTGCGTAAGTTGAGCATGTTAACAATGTATTGTTTTTTTTCAAAAAAACTATTATAATATATTATATAATAAATATAAATTAAATTTATTTTTGCAGATTATCATAATTTAATCTTTCTTCTTAAAAAATATAAATGAATGGTTCATTAAAAAAAAAAAACCTTTATACCAAAAGTTGCGTTATTTTAGGGGAAACCAGTCTCCTAAGATGAGCTTTTTTTAATGGAACTCAAAAAAACTCAAAATAACAAAAAAAATAATCACAAAAAAAAATTAAATAAAATTGTATCTTTATTGACTATACTTAAGTAAAAAGTAATTATCTCAACCATTAAAAAAAATAAAAAATAAATCTTACATCTCTAAAAAAAGTTTGCGATACTACTTTTTGAAAAAACTTTCACTCTTGAAATAACAAAATAAAGCTCCGTGGAGAATAACTTTAAAAAAACGCGCCTTTTTTTTAATAAAAAGCCGCATCTCATCTTGAGCAACTTCATCAAGTACTACCATATCTTAAATAGCATGACAATAGCTTATGCATTAATTCATATAACCCATGGAATTAGCAGTAGATAAGCATAAAATATTTAGGATGTAATAAATTTTTGATGATCTTGTTGCGTTCTGACGTAATTACAAAACATTGAGTAATAAAAAATTATAACGGGGATGGTAAATTTTTCCAACAATGAAACAATCAAAGAATATTAACTATACAACCAAGAAATTAAAATAAAAAACACCGTCGAACTTGTATAAATATCCTTAATCAAAAAAGTTCGCGAAAAAATCAATTGTCTACCCGTAAAAGAGGTTATACCATCTTAGGAACCTGCTCATCTTACGCAATCTTCCCCTATAAGAGCTAATAAATCCATTACTTAGTAATACTGAGTAATATAAAATAATAAAACAGTATAAAGATATAAATGACCAAAACACAAAACAATGTAATTAAAAAAAACTAAACACAAAACAAGTGTAATTAACAACTGAAACATGAAACAAGTGTACTTAGCAACTAAAACAGAGAACAAGTGAAATTGCATTTACGTTTACAGAACTAAAACACAGAACAAGAATAACTAACAACTAACAGAACAAGTGTAATTAACAAATAAAACACAGAAATAGTAGAAAACTATCGAGCTCCCAAATTAATTTAAAATTAATACTTTGGTAATCCAGCAACATTTAGGAAATGCTTTCATAATTTGCAATAATCTGGAAATACTTTGATGACCCAGGAAGAAAAAACGCTTTAATAATAAATATAAAATTTAAGAAAAGTTTATTATTTTTAAAACCTATTTACAGTATTGCTGTAACAATACAAGGAATACCTATTTTAACCTTAACAACTTTATAAAAATAAATTACGTGTATATTTACAAAAAAAATTTAAAAAGTAAAAGATTTTATGGCGAGTGATGACGAACTTGTGATGAGTGACTGATTTTGAAAAAAACATTTGTGAAGAGTGAATATTACTTTTTTTTCAAATTTTTAATTTTTTTTTTCTTTTTCTTCTTTTCCTTGGTCTTAGATGTTACGGACGCAGGTATAACACTTTTCGACGGAGAACTCAATCCTTTATAAGAAATAATATTGCATAATCTATTTAATAAAATAAATTTAATATTTAAAATCACAAAACCATTATAAAACATTTCTTAGAAGCATAAATAAGATTTACAATATTAGATACAAATATTCTATTAAAATATAGATTAATAATCTAACTATAGAATAATAATCTACTGAAACATAAATTACAAAAACACAGTAAAATTCGGTTAACTCACCATAATTTAGACAGGAGGTAGGATGGGATGTGAAAATCAATAGATATTGACTAATAGCATGACCGTCTATACAAACAGGCTTCGTAAACGCATAATCAAAGCCTGAGGCTGGGGGGGGGGGGGCAATAAAAAACAACAATAACTAAGGAAATGTTAAGTATAGCAGGAACATTTGCTCGTAAAAAAGTATTTAGGGTGCGTGAACTATTATTTTTTTTAATAATTAAAACTTATTAATTGCTACAAAGATTAAAAAAAATCATTCCTTAGCTATAAAACATTGTCTATAAAAATAAAACATAAAAAAACATTCCTTAGCTATAAGATCCAAAATCTTTTATAAAATACAATCAGAGAATGTCACAAAAAAAAATTATATAGGTATATTTTAAAACGCTAAGTTTAAAAAGTTATAAATTAAAAGTAAACTTAAAGTTTTGAAAATATTAATACATAAAGTTTTGAAAAAATAAATTTAATGTTTTGAAAAAAATCATCAATTGAACATATTTAGTAACACACAATAGGTTTGCTATGAAAGCTTCAAAACCTTTTGATGAGACTATTTAGATGACCTTGGTGCATATAAATTAGCATTAGGATGAAATAGCATGTTTCTTTTCCATATGAAAGTTAAAAGACTCTGAGATCAACATTAAAACATTGCAAAGTGACTTTCGGCAGACATTACTAACGATTTCATGAAACAACATATAAGTGAATATGTTTTACTGATTAACACTGTCATTTGGTATTTTCAAACCTCCACAATTAATTATATATATATATATATATATATATATATATATATATATATATATATATATATATATATATATATATACACATATATATATATATATATATATATATATATATATATATATATATACATATATATATATATATACATATATATATATATATATATATATATATATATATATATATATATATATATATATATATATATATTATTGCTCTGTTCTTTAAGAACATTGAGCACTCTATTTGTAAAATACACTAACATAATTTACATATATATATATATATATATATATATATATATATATATATATATATATATATATATATATATATATATATATATATATATATATATATATATATATATGTATGTATATGAAAAAATTCTGCAACAAAAATTTTGTAATAGGCTGCACCTGTCTCTGGTTAACTAAAATTGTCTGTTGCCTAGATTGCTAGTCGTTGTTCTGCTAATGTCCCAAAACTAAAATGATTGTCTAGCATCTTCTGAAATTGATGTAACTTCTCTATCTGGATCTTTATATTGAATATCAGCATACAGCCTTTTTTTTCATTGACAATTTTCCAGAACTTCATAAATATTTTGATAAAAGTAATGGTGTTGCCTGCTTCTTTTACGTTAATGTTAGATTTTAGAGCAATTGCACTTTTATCATAAAAGACTGACAGTAAAATATTTTAAATAGTGCTTGACTTACATGATTATCACATATTATAGCAGCCTCCATTTCGCTTTTTATTCCTTTTAAAACAAAATGAGTTTGTTCAAACAGAAATTTAGAATCAAGTTTACAAACTGGTAAAATTCTGCCAAGATAATGTGGTCCTCCAAAGTGACACTAATATAAAACTTAAAACCATAAATGTTAAAGAGTCTGGTTTATTCACTACTTTTACAAAAGTTGAGCCAGTATGGCAAGTTAAATATAATTTGATGTAGACTTTATCAATTAATTTTTTTTTTAGTTTTGAAAAAACTAAATTTAAAAACTCTGTATTCATTCGTTAGGAGGGAAATACTTGGAAGTTCATAATCTTTCGTATATCTTGAAATTGCAAAACATTCAATAGTTTTTGTATTTTTTTTCCAACCATAATAGAGCTAATATCATAAATGTGTTGCAAAAGATTCACTTATTTATTGGATTTTGTTAGATTAATCAAAAATGTAACAGTTTATGAAAACCTTGTTTTCAGATAGAGATTTGATTTTATGCTTAACCCCACCAAAGCATCCCTAAAAAGTAAGATCATTCTTGATCTCAAGAATAAATCTGACAATCAAAGAGTTTTCTTAAAAGTCTGTTGACTGAATGAATAGCAACTGTTCACCAGCTAAATACCATGTTACATTAACTGCACTAAATTTAATTTCATTATTTTGTAACTTCTGACATAATGAGCAATAAGTAAGTAAAGTAAATACAAAATAGTACAAATATAAAGTAAATACAAAATAGAACAAATAAGTAAATAAAGCATGCAATTTTATCAGCAGCTAAAAATATATCAAGATCATTTGGCATTGTGTTCCTTACTGATGAAGTTGTTTTAATGATTGTTATTAATGGCGGTGGAAGAGTAGGTATTAAACTAGGTTTAAAACATCTGAAAACTATTGTAGGATCACAAGGCCTTTTATGGCCAAATTCGGTTACTTTTGGATATCCAGATAAAAAGTGTCTTTTGCAAACAACTGTATCTTGACTGTCAGATATTGTTTTTTGCGATATATTTGTATATTCTCTTATGGTATAGTATTCATCTGGTAAATATATTCTTCTTTTTCATAAGGAAGCTGGAGAAATTTTTGTTTAATTTTCTCTTACCATCACGGTTTGTCACAACAATTTTTAGAAATTTTTCGCATATTTTTATATTAACTGCTTTTGTTTTTTTTTAATTAAATATCGTATAACTCCTTAAATTAAACATTGTATAACTCCTTAAATTAAACATCGTATAACTACTTGAATTAAACATCATATAACTCCTTGAATTAAACATCATATAACTGTCCTGTTAGTACAGACAGCTATAATTAATAGCCATTGAATAGTGATGATAAGTTTGATTAGATTTTGGTTTTGAGTTGAGTTGAATGAAGAGTGAGTTAAAACTAACTAAAAATAGCTACGGGGTAATTTGTAAAGTTTTTTAAATTATTTTTAATCACAAGAACTAAAAACTAGAATTTTTTATCGAGAAACATAAAACATTATGTTAGAAAAACTTTATTAAACATTTAATGATGGAGAGACTCGATTAAAATTTTTAAAAAGCTTAATTAAAGCTTTTTATTCTTAAAATTTACATTAACTCTTAAAATATTCATTTTACTTAACTCAACTTTTTATGACTGATCAATTCAATAGTATTTCGATATATCAAAAAAAAAAAAAAATATGGTCTGCTAGAAGTTTAAGTTAACATGTTTTCACTTTATTTAAAAAACAGCATTTATTCATACCATTTATCATTGTGTTTATTTCAGTGTCTTCTTCAGTTTCCCTAAAATAAAAAAAGTTTTTAGTACATGGTTTTTTATAAAAATCATAAAATAATTACACAATGTAACAAAAAAAAAATTTCTGTTTATCAAAGTTTTTTGATGTTTCTTAATTAATTTGAGTATGCTGAGTCTGAATATGACATTGGATTTTTTATTGCATCAATCGTTTGGTCGTAAAAAAAAAAAAATCAATTAAACATATAATTAATATAAATCGTTTTGCATTAGATTCTACTTTAGTCAATATAAAACATTTACTAATTCAAAAGTGTTATGTTATGTTACAAAACTTCATGTTACATCATGTTTCTTACATATATTACATAATGTTACATTATATTGTATTGTAACAGTCTCTCACAATCTCAAAAAACACTAAAAGTGAACAGTAGAACGAGGTTTTCTTTTATGAAGTTTCTCGTCATCGCGTATCAAACACCAGATGTAGTCACCCATCATAGCTGCATCCCATCTGCCCTGGTATCTTTTCTCCATTGCAAGAATATCCTGATGGAAACGTTCCCCGTGCTCTTCACTCACATCACCCAAATTTGGTCTGAAAAATTCCAAGTGTGAATGCAGGTAATGCAGCTTTATTGACATTCTGCATTTCATATCTGCGTACCGTACAATTAAGTTTTCCACTATCTCTTTGTAGTTATCACTCTTATTGTTGCCTAAAAAGCTATGAACAACATGTCTAAATGCAGTCCATGCTTCTTTTTCAACAGCAGACATTTTGTCCTCAAGCTCCTTACATGCCAACATAACTTTAATCTGTGGACCAACGAATATACCTGCTGAAATTTTTGCATCTGACACCTTTGGAAACATCTGCCGAATATGCTGGAATGCTGCACTATCTGGGTTTAATGCTTTGACAAATTGTTTGATAAGACCAAGTTTAATGTGAAGGGGTGGTAGTAAGATCTTTTCAACAGGTATCAGAGATTGATTAATAACATTGTGCAAACCAGGCTGTAAATGTTCTCTCACTGGCCACTCACGTCTTGTGAAGTGCTGGTTTGCAGCCCTGCTATCCCATAAACAAAGAAAACACGAGTACTTTGTGTATCCTCCTTGCAGACCGAGAAGAAATGCTAGCATCTTAAAGTCTCCACATACATCCCACTTGTAACTGTCGTAGTTGATTTTCTCAAGCAACAACTTCACGTTCTTATAGTCTTCCTTTAGATGAACGGAATGAGCTACTGGAATCGAAGGAAATCAGTTTCCGTTATGGAGCAAAACTGCCTTTAGACTTCTTGTTGAGCTGTCAATGAATAATCTCCACTCTTCAGGATTGTGAACAATGCCAATGTCATTGAAAAGACCACGAACGTCATGACAATAGCACAGTGATTCTGATACTACATAAAAGTATGCGAATGTTTCATGTCTTTTTCGGTATTTCGAGGTTCTGCAGCTTGGATCTAATAAATTCCATTCTTTCAAACGTGATGTCAGAAGTTCTGCATTTGATTTAGTGAGACCTAAATCTCGTACTAAGTCATCAAGTTCTTGTTGGATAGGGAAATGAGGTGAATCATTCGGTTCCCTGAAATCACAGTCATCATTGAGTTCATCCGGTGAGTCTACTTCAGAATGATATGCAGCTGCTTCTTCGGATTGAGGTGGAGTAGGAACAGGCAATTCATCACTGTGTGGAACTGGTCCAATAGAAGATGGTGTACTTGGATAAACTAGAGTCAGCCTATCTTTCGGTTTTTTATACTTTGAAATGTCAACAATGCAGAAAAAGCAGTCATCATGATGGTTCGTCGGTTCTCTCCATATTCTCGGAATCGCAAAGGGCATTGACTTTCGGATTCCACGCAGCCATCCTTCCAGAGTTGATCTGCAGCTACCACAACTGTAGTGTGGTGCCCACGATTTGTCCTGATCTCCCATAGCCATGCCAAAATAAGCATGATATGCAGTAAAGAATTTTGTACCACTGACAATCTTATGTTTAGCTTGTGTTGGACTAATATAGTAACCACAAACATAACAGAATGAGTCAGGACAAAGCTTGCAGGATCTACTAGACATATTCACCACTTCATGTAACAGTTGTAATTAGTTAAACTGAAAATAAACACACGAATATAGTTAAAATCAGCATATATATATAATGTTTTAATTGCATTACACATATACGAAAACTCCGAAATATACTTTATGCTTTTTCTCAGGAAATCTTGATGATAGAGAAAAACCAATGGTACCACTGAAATCAGCATACAAAAATTATGTAAGAAACATTAAAAAAATAACATAAACAAAAATGTTGTTACATGGTGTTATATAAACAATATACTTTAGCCTATCTTCTTCCAGCCTATCTACAATGGCATTCCTTTTTGATACTAACAACAAAATTGTTTCTAATAACTGATTTTCAAGTTGTTGTTCTTCTTTACTGCGCATGCTTTCTAAAAAAAGCGAAATATTTAACAATTTTTCTGGATTAAATAAAACATCAAAACAAATAGAGATTGCAGCTTTTTTAATGTTTGAGAAAGATAACTTTTAGACATGGAGCAAACTTCAAACTTGATTATGTTATTGCAATATTAATCAATGCTTTGCAGAAAACTGCAGTAATTGGAGCCTGGAAATAACAAAAATTTCAAAACTTTTCTCTTCTTTCTCAACCCCAAATGTACATTACATTTGGGGTTAAGAAAGAACTATTGAGAAAGAAATATAACCAGTTTAAAATAAGGTGTTGGAAATTATACATGGTCATAACTTGATGAATATTTAGTTTAAAAAATTTAATCTAAAATAAATTATTTTCTTCATTTTTGGAGAAAATAATAGATAGAGAGTAAGGGGAGGGAGAGGGGGACTACTCACAGGTAAACTAAAATTAATGCACTTTTTTGAAAAGCATTGTAACTTGATAAAGATCATACCCAAGTTTGCTCCATATCTGAAGGTATTCTTCCTCAAGCATCAAAAAAAGATGCAGTAATCCCTGATACATAATCGTACCTGGTTTTAAAATTAGCTGTCTCAATTGGAATTCCTTTTCCCTCTGTTGATTCAACAGTTGAATATCTTGTAACCTAGCAACAAATTAATAAACTAAAAAAATCAATTAATTTTTTGTTTGATGGATGTAATTGATATCCAAATATAAAAAAAATATAACTTAAATTATATATATTGATACTTATACCAATATATCTATCTACCTCTCTTTTTTGTTATATATATATATATATATATATATATATATATATATATATATATATATATATATATATATATAAATTATATATATACATATAAATTATATATATACATATAAATTATATATATATATAAATTATATAATATATATACAGTAGAATCTCTCTAATTCAAATTTTATTTATAAAAATAAAAGTTCGAATTAGGGAGATTTTCGAAATATTGAAAGTTGATTTTCCTTAAACGCATTTCACGGTGACTTGGCATTTAATTGAATTATGGAGGTTTTCGAATTAAGGAGATTTGAATTAGAGAGATTGTACTCTGTGTGTGTGTGTGTGTGTGTGTGTGTGTGTGTGTGTGTGTGTGTGTGTGTGTGTGTGTGTGTGTGTGTGTGTGTGTGTGTGTGTGTGTATATATATATATATATATATATATATATATATATATATATATATATATATATATATACACTATGGTGTATATAGATCAGTAAATAGTTTTGTTTATCTTTAAAGTATATGGCTTTTTCAGAAGAAGAAGGAAAAAATAAAGAATAACAAAAGAAAAGATTGGTGCCTGATTCCAAAACCTCAGTTGATGTTGCTGCATTTCTTCGCAGCACACTATGTGTTGCAAAACAGAAATAGGATTTTACTTATTTTGCTGAAAAAACTTTTTTCAGGGTTGACACTAAATCTTTATTTAGTGTATATATTACATAAGATAATTTCCAAATTTATTAAACTTTTTTGCATATTACTAAATAAATGATACGTTAAATGATTTTGTTTAAATAAATTGAATTTTTTTGAATTTTTTTTAATGAAAATACTAACTAGAAGTGTTAATTATTTTTTTCTTCTTTTTTTCTTTTTAAAGTCCAAATAATAAAGCAAGCATTTGATAGGTGGAAAAAGCATTTGAGAACATTATAAAAACTGAAACAATTCTATTTTCCTTAAATTATTAAAAAGACCTCAAAAGGTTGAGATTATTGATTATCAAAATGATGTAATAGTTGTTGTTTTTTTGAGAAAACTGATTTAACAAAAAGTATTAATTAATCATGAAATAGAAGAAAAACAAAAAATTGCAAACATGGCGATTAATAACAATTATTTCATTCAACTAAAAATCAGTCTCTAAAGTAAAACTTTACAAAAGTTTCAAAATTTAAAAACAGGTGAAAATATTATTTTTGTTAAAAAACATTTAATTTGGGTGATTAAAATTAATGTGAATTGTCTTAAATAAAAACAAATAACTTCATGCTTGTATTTACTACTTTAAGTTTCATGCTTACCTCAACCATCAGTTAATAAAAACATAATATTTTTTCATGTAAAAAATTCTAAATCTAAAATTTTAACATCTATTGTTTCAGATTTTTAAAATGGCTTTTTAATTGACTATTTAAATTTTTTTTTTTTAATTGACGATTAAGGTTTTTTTGTTGGTGTCAGCTCGCTTCATAAGTGAGAGATTCCGAGTTCGATTCCCACCATGTCCCTCATAGTACCGCGCTAAACTTGTTTCTCTGCACAGCTGCCTTGTTCGTCAAGCTTTATGTTTCCGAGTTATAGAGTTGGGAGAGGGTTATAACCATAAGTAGCCTCCTCATCTGTAGTGGCATTCTTAGCCTTGGGAGGTGAATAACAAAAAAAAAAAAAAAAAAAAAAAAAAAGGTTTATGATTATCTAAATAAAGTTTATTACCATGGCGACATTTTATAAATATGGTGACATTTTGATACAATTTCATATTTTATAATTAGGAATTTTTACTAATTTTTGTATGAAATTTTGAGTTTCTTGTGCAAGGAAAGTAAACATCTTTTTGATAAATTTTTGTGAGTTGAGATTTTTTTAATTATTGAGGGTGGGCACTATATTTGTTTTCCCTTAATATTTAACCATCTTTTTTTCCACTTTCCTTCTGATACCTATATAAACTTTACCAGTTTTTTTATGGGTAGATGCTACGCATTTATAAACTATGTTAGATATTTGACAGTTAACATTCAAGAAAAAATTGTTTTTTTGTCTACAATTGCATGCTAATATATATATATATATATATATATATATATATATATATATATATATATATATATATATATATATATATATATATATATATATATATATATATATATATATATATATATATAATGTAAAACGTAAAACATTCAAGAAGTGTTGTGTTTTTACTGTAAAACATTTGCAGAGCAAATACCGTTCTTTCAACCCTTTAATTACACTGCAACCACTTTAAAATGCTTATATTATGAACAAGTTGATAAATATATATATATATATATGTATATATGAAAATTAAAATTGCATATAACTTTTACATATAAATAAGCTCATTCTCTTTACGAAGCAGATTATTCTTCTTGTTCACCAATTGAAACCATTCTATGAGGTATGATTCTTCCTGTTCACCTAAGAATTCAAAGAACTTGTTACAGTTTGCAATATGAAATTTAAATCAATTCAAATAAAATCAAGATCAATGAGTCCAAGAAAATACTAAATGAGTTTAAAAACATATGCACCGACCATTTTGATTTACATTACATGACAGACATTTTACAAATTTCAAGTGCTTTTTTAAGAATAAAAAAAAGAAAGATAACTTTTTAAAGATATAGAAAATAATATGACAAAATCAAATTTTTGAAAAAAAGTTGATATTTGAACTCAAAAACATACTTAGCTAGATAGTTGTTTGAAAATATATTTAGCTACTGTTTGTGGTCATACCACAAATGGTAGCTAAAAAACGGTTGATGAACTGGCATTGGCCAATGCATTGACATTGGCCGATGCATCGCCATTGGCTAATAAGCCAAACCAAACTGGTGCGTAGACCTTATCTATGCAAATTGCATACCTAATATTATTATATTACCTTTATATACATACATTAAACCCAATCATTAGCCTCAATCAGCCTTTGCCATAGGCACATCACTACTGGGAGGTTATGGAAAAGACAGGTCAACATTTTTTACTGTTCAAAATTTTTTTTTGAAAGAGGCAAAGTTAGTAGAAAAGAGGAATCTGGTTGACAGAATAAAACTTAATAACAGCCTGGTAAGCAGCCTCAAAGATGGAATCAAGAGAAATTCAAAAATGTCAATGAGTATCATGGCCATTTTAGAGAGGACCGTCCCCAGGGTTGTTAAATACAACACAGAGGCTAAATCTTGTGCCAGAATCAAAAAATTTATGTTAACTGAAACTCTGAAGGCTAAGAGGCTAGAAAGAAGTACGGAAAAACACCAAATATTTTGTTTTTAGATTAAAAATATTTTACAGTGGATCCGGTCTCAAACAGAAAAACTGACAGGAAACTTTTAACCCAACACGTTCAGGATGACCCTGACCACATTAAAACAGTAAGTCATGCCAAGCGCCTTAGCCAAATTAAAATGTTGGGCCTGGTAGCATTACCAGCAGAAGGGTGCAAAAGATTATTTAAATCAAGTTTACAAGCCCTATGTGCTTACCTGGATATGTGGCAACTTCAAGAGTTGTGACAATTTTGATGGTAGATAGACAACATGTTTAAAAAGATATTTAGCTATAGTTACAGAATCAGTAGGCTTTCACTTTTAAGAACCCTGATTCTCCTAAAACATTACAATATTTTGTTTTACACCTTTTGTTCTAATAGTGTTTTTTATTTTACTATATTTATTAATTTGTTATATTTTTTTATATTTATTTGTGTTTTCTAAAACTATCAAATTAAAAATAGACTTATTTAAAAAGTATACCATTTTGACATTCCCTGAGTTTTTTCTCCATTTCAACTCCTTCCATTTCTAAAATCCCTTGAAGTTGTTCAATATGACTTAACTCATTTTCAATAATTTCAATTTTGCTCAAATTTTTTTTCAAAATTAGTTTATGCTCTGCAATATCTTCTTCAAAAGTAACAGGCGGTTTTGCTGGGCGTTCTGGTGCTTTTCGACGATTACTTTGTCTCAATGAAACTCTGCTTTGTCTTGATGAATCTATGTTTTTATTTACAGTAACGTTTTCTAAACCGGTTTCCTTTTCATTTGAACATTTAATAACATTTTGATCATGATCACATTTATCATTTTTTTTATAATTATTCTCAGTGTGGTTGATGTTCTTATCTGACTCCTGAATGTTTTGAGAAGGAACTGAAGAACCTAATACATTATCTATTATCGTCTTTACTCTCTCAACATTTTCATTCATAAGAGATTTTTCAGTATTTTTAGGGGGTGGATTTGGAGCTCTTTTTTTGACACTTGGAGCTTTAACAAATGTTTTATTATTTACGGAAAAGTTTGGACTTTCAGAAGATTCAGAAACACTTGTTGAATTACATGGAGAAAGCCTGGGGTCTGCAGTAGGGTGTGACACATTCTTTATATTTCTTACAGATGGTCTTGGAACTACAGTGGGTTTCTCATTTACGACACGCACAGGAGGGTTGGGTGCCATACGTTTCTTACTTGAATTTAATTGTGATCTAAATATGGTTGGTTTGTCAGGTTTTTTGGAAAAACCATCATTATTAACAGCCATAACTGCTTCATCTTCATCAGATGAACCACATAAGAATGGGTTAGAGTTATTAAGATTTTCTGAGTCACTAAGAAATGGATTAAGTGTTGCATCTGAACTGCTATTGACAAAATCATTTTCATACAAATTGTCAACTGAACCTAAAAAAGGATTAGAGCTACTAAGATTAGAATTTTCTGAAAAATCTTTTTCTGGTTCAGATGGTTTATCTGGTTCAGAATCAGAACTTTCAAATGGGTTGTTTGACTTTTCAGAACATTTAGAGCCTCTTAGTTTGTTATTTTTTTCGTCTTTATTTAAAATATTCTCAGTATTAACATAAATTAAATTATCAGTTTCAATGTTTTTGCTTTCATTTAAAAATACTTCTTCTTTTGTAGTCTTAAAATTACTTTCTAATTTTTTATTAGAATCCTCAAGTTCTTTAGAAGTCGATTTTATTTCAAAATAATTAATTTGTTCATAATCATTTTCTGATGGTTGGTCTTGAACCAAAGATTCGCAGTCTTGATTAGAAATAATGGCATTCTCTTTAAAACTGGTAATATTTTCATAATCATGGCAATTTGATTCATAAGATTCAGATGTTACTTCACAAGATGAGGCTGACCCAGCATTTGATGTAAATTCATTTTCTGCTGATTTCTGATTTAAAAATGATTCTTTGCGTGCACCTTTCTTTTTTTTTCTCAATACTAATTTCTTTTTATGATTTTTCATATCTGTGGTCTGTTCACAATCTCCTTTAAAAAATAACACGTTATCTGGCAATTTGATTGCCTGGCTGTCAACAATTTGCTCAGAATTTTCCTTAGCAGATAGAAAATTATCAGGTTTCTTTGGTGAGCTGGCTATGCCAGTGATATTTTCATAATTTTCTCCGAATGAATTTAAATTATCTTTTGATAGAGAAACTCCTAGGGTGGGTGATACACTTGAAATTTGGGTTTCTACATTTTTGTGGCATATAACTGATTCAGTCGCTTTTTCGTTAACATGAACTAAATTAGGTTCACTTTGGTTAAGTCTATTCATGTAAGCTGACAATTCCAAATGATGTTGATATGCAGGATTATTAAATTCTAGACTATTTTCTTCAATTTCTTTTTTTTTTAATATATTTGCTAAGTATGCTTTGGCTTTTGGGATTGAAGGTATTGTTGGCTGAAGAACATTTTCCCCTGGTTTAATTGAATAAGATTGATGACATTGAATATCAACAGGGGTAGACTGAGGACGAAGACCACGCCGAGTAAATACTTCATTTCTTCTAAAAGGTGAAACATTTATTTCTTTCTCGTCTTCTTTTAAGCATTCTGCACTCTTTGAATTGTCAGTAAATTCAATCACTTCTTTAGGTTTCTCAACTAAAAAAAAAAGGTGTAAAAAGAACATTTAAAACAGCATCAATTATTACAAACAAACCATTTAAAACAATTACCAATCAAATTGTTATAAATTGTTATATGACTTTATGTCATGTATATTTTATGTCATAGATTGTTATATGATACATTATTGTCATACATTATACATATCAGAAGACTTCTGATACCTTTATATATATACTAATCATTTCCTTGCATTAATAATCAATTATTCATCATTATGCCAGTAATTATGCTTTCTTTATTTCACTTTTTACCTGTGTGCATTTTGTGAATTTATATGATAGAGATAATTTAATAATAAAATTTTGTTTTTTGAACAAAAATAGTTTCATTGATCAAATGCGATTAACCATATTTATTAAATCCAATCCAATGACAAATCTAATTAAACAACTTATCAAGCAACCAATCAAATTGAACGTACTGACTTATATTTTATATCAATCTATCCAATCAAGTCAACTAATATAATTTGTATATATATATAATAGGTACCAGCAATTTTTGCTATTAAGTTGCTTTAAGCTGGAGTAGATGGTTTATAGGAAAACAAGAGTTATCTCAAAAATAAAAAAAATCTAAAATTAACTAGAAGCGATCATATTTGAAAGATAAATTGGAAAAAATCAGCATAAACAAACGGTTTTAAAGACACCATTTTTTGTAGAATTATAAAGAAATGCGTCATTAAAAATAAGTAAACAAACAGAACAAAAACATTCCAGCGGCAGTTTATTACTTTTTCTGCATTTTCTTAAAGTTTTCAAGCTAAAAAGATAAATGTTTTTTTTTTAACTTAAAAAGAAAAATTTATGAAATTCTTTTTTTGTTAACTGTCTATATAAACCCAAATGAGTTGCAACATTTAAAACCATCTTTTTTTATGTTCTATTTACATAAGTTCATCTAACTATATGGCTTTTATGTAAACCTACACATTTTTATAGTACCCAAACATGTCAAAAAAATTATAAAAATTAAAAATTTGATTATTTACATTTCATTATATATGAAAACACGAGGGAAAATGTTTTACATAAAAACTTGTTTTAAAAATTCATTAATTATAATTCACTCTAGTTTATATTTCGTAATGAATTATAGGTAAAAAAACTAAATTAAAATAAGATTGATTTAGGAAGCGACTTTCAAATTTTGCCCATTATAGTTTTATGGTCTAATTAAGGTATTCCCGCTTGAAGCAACTGATTTGTCTAAAAAAAATTTTGTAAATCGCTGGTGCCTAATATGTAACTTAGTCACCAAGTCTCACACACAAAAAAATTCTCACACAAAAAAAAGTCTCACACAAAAAAAATTCTCTCACAAAAAAGTCTCTCACAAAAGTCAAAAATTCTCTCACAAAAATTCTCTCACAAAAATTCTCTCACAAAAAAGTCTCACACAAAAAAAATTCTCTCACAAAAAAAAGTCTAACACAAAAAAAAAGTCTCACAAAAAAAAAAATTATTTCACCTCAAACTAAATTTAGGAAAACAAAGAAATTAGCTGCCATACCTTTTCCAAAAGAATGTTTTTCACAACAAAAATGTTTATCTTCACTCAACTTGTAGGTTGTAGACTTTAATAAATTTCCACATACATTGCATTTAAAACACACTCTGTGAAATATAAAACCTTCAACTACCACTTTTTCCATAAGATAAACTACTTTCCCACATGAAAAACAGTATGATGCATTTAATTGTTTTTCTGTATATGTCTAAATAAAAATAACATTTTAAGTATTATATATTAATCAGTGTATTTTGATAACAGAACCAAGTCTATACACTCCCAGAAGCCAGCTTTTACATAGTAAAACATTTTTTTATAAATTATTTGATAAGCTGTTACATACATACATACATACATACATACATACATACATACATATATATATATATATATATATATATATATATATATACATATATATATATATATGTATGTATATGTATATATATGTATAAAACACAAACGTTGACATAAGAGGCCACTGCACAGAGAAACAAGTTGTTTAAATAAATATAGAAATATTTCTGGGAAAATATCAGCTCAATTGGAGATAACTCAACAAAGTCATAGATTTCATATCTTTTAATATTAGGCAACATTTTTTTATTTTTATCTCAATTACATAATTTTCGAATTCAGTTGTTTAGGGCTAACGTATTAGGAAATCTTATTTATACTTCTTTGTGCAGACTGCAGATGTCTATACTATTAGACACACATATTTAATATAAAGTTTATTTCTATAAAATTAGAATTTTTAAAAAATTTAGAAACATAAGAAAAATTAAAACAATAATAAAAATTGGAAGTAAAATTTTAATATGGTTTTAATAAGTTTAATACATATGAATACTTTAATAGTTTCTCATTTACTTTATTTTAGGTTCTGATGAAGCTTAGACTACAGAAAGAAAAAATCTTGATTTGAACAACCATTTGCACAATCAACACTTTGTGCAACTAAAGATTTAATGACGAGGGCAACTCTGATAGCACTTCAATTATTTTGAATACATAATTAAAAAAACTTAGGGTTTGAGGTTTGTCTCTCAGTGACGAATTTTTATAATTTTTTTTAGTTAGTAAACGTTGTTTTTTTTGTTGCTGCGCACTTTTGTGCACCAACTAAATAAAGTTCTGCACTTGGACCAAAGTCATAGCGCAGAATGTGCACTGCACATAGACTGTTACAACTGAAGGGGTTGCGCCTACGGCTGTAACAGTCCATTAACAGGCTGTAACTATTCTGTTAATGGAGTGTACAGATTGACTAAGTAAGATTTAGGCGCAGTTGATTTTACAATCAACATATAGATACATCAACTGAGAGTCGTGGTTTGGTCAGAAAAATCTTTTCTAGATTTAAAACTTAAAAAAGAAAAATGTTGTGTCACAAAATCGGAGATTTCCCCTCTCCTTCAAGGTACTGTTTGCAGGAAGTAGCTCCTTTAAATTTCTCCAAGTCAGGTCAGATTTAGGATCATCACAATCACTGACTTGAAGAGTGTGCTTTTTTAGGCAAAGGCTAGGAGAAATAAACTCCAACTTAAAAATACCCTGACTTGGGGCTCTTGGTTGAGTAAAGGCTAGAGATGGTGTCTTAATAAAAATACTCATTTTGGGCAGATGTTAACTGCATCCAGCTAGTGTCTTGAGAGAGGTCTCCTAGGCAAAGACTTTACGAGTAAGCATAATAATTTTGCTAACCAGCCTGGAACCCCTTCTTTATCTATTAGGCTGGCCTCTATTTATATGAAGTTACCTGTTGCACTCTTATCAAAACAGCCCCACACCTTCACACTACATCCATCATGTTTTACAGTCAATAATGCCCTTGTCATTAGCAATAATCAAACAAAAATAAAAATAAAATTACTTTTTGAACATTTGTTGGTCGTTTTTCAACAGGTAAACTATGAGACCATTCATTTGGTCGCTTCCTTGAAGAACGAGATGACTCACCTAAATATAAAACTACAAATAAAGAAACAAAAAAATGTTTTAGAAGAGATTTTAGGAAAAAAAATGTTAAACATATACAATAGTTACTGTATTTTAGTGTTACTTCTAGCATTTACCTCTAGCACATTGTGCATATTTTTACCAGAGGTAACAAGATATCTTCAATATGCCTTGAATATGCACTTCAATAATATATTGTTATTAAGGCTGAATTTATCAAGGTCATGTAATTGTATTGAAATCATTTTTTTAGCAGAATATTTATCAAGATGCTCTCTGAATATTAAAGTTGTGTATTCAAGTTGAAACTCCATACAAATTACAAGCAGTTACGTGCTGGCTCCAAACAGCTCATGCGGAGTTTTAAAAGTATCAATATTATAAATACCTTTATAATATTGATACTTTTATACTACTGATACTAAAATTAATATATACCAAGTTTTATTCGAAATAAAAGTTTGCCTGATAACTTTTAAAACTAGAAATTCTTTAACTTTTGTTAACAAAAAATGCGTGCATTACTATTTTAAAACAAGAAAGTCGATTGCTTGATAATTAAATTGGCATTTGGGTTTTACAAAACATTTAAAAATTAGATTCTTTTTTTTCTTTAATTGTTTAAAAAAATTTCATGCTTTGAAATCGCCTTTTTAAATCACCTTTTACCTAATAAATTGGTATTTCTATTAATTTCTTTTGTTTAGGGAGCTTTACCTTTTAAAATCTTTATCTATTTAAATAGATTTTTTAAAATAATAAATAATAGATTAATTTTTTTTCTTTTTCTAAAGATAGATTCAATAGTAAAACTTTTTAGATAAGTAACTTTTATTGTTTTAAAATTATTTCGACCGCATAAAAAGGTTCAATTCTATTTTTACTTATCAATTATATAATATGCAGTGGTTGGCAAAACAAACAATAATTAAATTTAAAACTAAATGGATTTAATGATAAAATGTTATAATTGAAAAATCTTTTTAATTTTCAAGAATTTTTTATTAATACTTAAAAATTAGCGTCATGATTTCTCTTAGTTAAATGATTTGAGGAACACAAATTTCCCATCTGACCATCGCTATCTTAACATAACCCTTGACACAGTTTCTTTAATTTATTAAATAATCAATAGTTTAATCCGAATAATGTGATAATGTAATAATAAACATTTTTCATTCATTCATTTTAGTTAATGTAATAATAAATATTTTTCACAACTACTTTTGAGGCTGATGTTAGACATTTTATTGTGCAAAATATTATTATACAAAAGCTCAAGGTGTTAAACTTTAAATCAGATAATTAAAGAATTTAATTTGTAAAAGAATAAAAAAAAATTATTTGTTGAACATTTAAAGAATATAACAAATTAATTATTTTTCCAAAAGACTAATACAGGTCTTGTTTTATATAAAAAATGCTTAATGCAATAGCCTAATGTGAATTTAGCGTCATAAAATTCTCTTTATTTTTTTAATTTTTAAAGACATCATCTTAATAACTAATAATTAATAACTCTTTTAAATTACTGCAATAATATTAATGACTGCAAAATGAATTAAATGTTATTTAACTTCTTTTTTATTATACTATATATTCTTTTTATTATACTATATTTTACTATAAGGGAATGTTTACATTTTTTTTTTTAATATTAAATAATTAGATTTAATACTACATTTTTATAAAATATTTGATATTAAAAATTTCTTTCTTTTCTCGAAATTTGCATAAATGAATTAAAATATGTTAAATTTTTGAATTTTTAAATGATTATTTCTTAATTTTCAGATTGTGGCTTTGCAACTACAAATGATTTTTTATTTTAAAAAAAATTAGCAAGTAACAAATAAATTTATTTACTTTATTTATTAAAGAATTTATTTACTTTATTTATTAAAAATTATTATTTTACTAATGATTTTGTTGTGAAAGCAAAGATTATTTATTCAAATATCATTTATTAAAATAATATTGCTGTATATATCATTTATTAAAAAATAATCACTGCTATTTAACTTGCTTTTTTTTAAAAAAAAAGTTTAACTTAACATTTTGTGCTAATTTTTGATGCAGCGGTTTAAAATTTAATTTTGAGTAAAAAAAAAATGTTTAGGAGTGAAAGCTGAAAAAACAATTTCAATAAAAATGAGCTTTTTTTTTAAAGAACATATACAATTTAAATATTTAACAATATTTAGTAATATTTTCAAATAAATTTGACAGTTATGTTAAACCCAAGCATTAACTTTAATTTTAATAAACTTAAATATATTTTTTAAATCAAAATTAAATTATACATTTTTTAAATCAAAATTAAATTATATACTTTTGTTTTTATAAGAATAAAGTTATATAATTTTATTAAATTAGTTTTAAATTAAATCATATATTTTTTATCAGACTTAAATTATATTATTATGATCTTTGCCTCTTAAAGCTTAAAGTACAAGCGTTTTTCAAGCGAAAAAATCAATCATTACAATAAAACAAAAACAAAATATAAATAAACTTTTAATTTTATTTGAGTTTTTTTTATTAGTAAATACCGCTTATATCTAACATAATTGTCATTTAAACTTTTGTAACAAATATTTTTACATAAACATCATTCAAAAGCTAATGTCATATTAATTACTTCTTTTATCTTATTGCTTATAAAATAATTTAAAAGTTAAAAAATGATAAAAAATTGCTAAACCAAAACCGCTTACTGCTTACGTAAAATAGCTTAAGGCGTACATAAATAGCTCTACGCGTAACGCTTTAAAACAATGCCTGTAATATATATATATATATATATATATATATATATATATATATATATATATATACTTCTATAGTTTAGATCTTGAATTTACTGTTTGTGGTAAAAAGATAAATATAGTCTAAGATAAATGATTACAAGGACTTTTATCACATGATTTGTTTCATTACTTTTGTGACTTTGTTATCAATGCAAAATAAAAGTTGATTTTATCTTAAGTTTATTTTCAATTACTACAACTTTATTTATTTTTTATTTATAACTTTACTTTTACTTTGGACCAATCTCAGTATTGTTTTATACAATGTTTGCAGTTCACATTAATTAAATAATAACTGCAAAAATAGCACCGATTTCTGGCAATTACTTTGACTCCTGCCCTAATGACTTGATAGTCTTAAGCCTTGTCTATTTAATTTTATTCAAAAGATGATAAAAAAATATTTTTTTCAAAATGTTTTATAGTTTTGTTACATTTGAATTTATTTTCATTATTGACTTCAAAACATTAAACGCTAAACTTTTTAAAGTTTTGGAATAAACACAGAAGTGTTTAGAAGTGTTTTGGAAGTTTAAGTTAAGTTATTAAATAAAGATAACATATGTAAATTAGCAATTAAAGAAATAATATAACAAAAAAAAAAAAAAAAAAAAAAACTTAAATTTATTATTTTATTATTTTGGTAACTAAATCTTGATCAAACTTGAAACAAACAAAAAATTTAGATTGTAGAATAAAGCACACGGGATTAATGAGGATGTATAAATAAGAGTGTATCAATAAGGATGTATCAACAAGGATATATAAACAAGGATATCTCAACAAAGATGTATCAACAAGGATGTTTCCAATAAGGATATGTCAATAAGGATGTATCAATAAGGATGTATCAACAAAGAATGTAACAACAAGGATGTATCAACAAAGGATGTATCAGCAAAGGATGTATCAACAAGGATGTATCAACAATGATGTATCAACAAAGGATGTATCAACAAGAATGTTTCAACAAGGATGTAACAACAAGGATGTATCAACAATGATGTATCAACAAAGGATGTATCAACAAGAATGTTTTAACAAGGATGTAACAACAAGGATGTATCAACAATGATGTATCAATAAAGGATGTATCAACAAGAATGTTTCAACAAGGATGTAACAACAAGGATGTATCATCATTTTATTCCTATTAGTTTAAATAAGTTATGAAAAAACAAGTGATAATACTGAAATATTTCATATTATTCCGAAAAACTAAAATAACAAAAAGATTTCATTAAACATTAAAAAAAAGATATTTTTTGATTTAAAAATTCTGATGAGATGTTATTTTTGAGTGATCAAGTATTAGAGAGACAATGCATGAATCTGATTTTTTTTAGTAGACCTAAGATAATGTAGTTATATACAATTGAAACCTTTCTTTAGAGATTTTAAGTGATAGCCTCTATTTTAACTCCAAAAATCAATTATTTATACATAGCCTTTTTTTGAATTGCTTGAGCAAAAATCTATCAGGGGGTTCCTAATTTTAAGAAAAATAATTATCAAGATATATGCCGAAGTTGCTTTGTTGTGACCTCAGAATCAGGGATGCGGAGTCCCAAAAAGGACTCCGGATTTGAAAGTCACAAAAAGATTACTTTATCCTAGTTTTTGGTATCCAGGAGCTCTAAAAATATAAATAAGTTTATGGGCTACTAATAGGAAAAAAATTAAGACTTTTAGGTTAGAGGAACAATCGTTTTTTGAGCCTGGAGTCCTTAGGTATAATGGCAGCAAGGACTCCGGAACTCCAGGACTCCGGGCTCAAAAACAATAAGTTAAAAGTCATTAAATCTCATGAATTTTTTTATTATAGCAGATAATAAGTCAACAAACATGTTTAGAGCTTCTGAACACTTGAGACTTGGAAAAAGTAGAGATATAAAGCCGGAGTCCTTTTGGGACTCCGCATCCCTGCTCAGAATATCATTAAAATGCTGAATCAGCATTATTTCAACTGTCTGTCTCTTATTAACTGATGTGTATTTTTAGTGAAAAATTTTTGCAGTTCTCATTTGTTTAATAAAGACTGCAAATGATGCAAAAAAAAAAAAAAATTCTGAAACATAAGTGTGATGAAATTTTTTTCCAATGATTTTGTATGGAATGATTCAAGACTATTTCTCATAAAACGTTATTGCAATTCGAATGATGACGTTTAAAAGTTTAAAAATTACCTGGCATTTTATCTTTGAAATAGTTATAATATTGCGATAAATATGTCATGACACTTAATCTATCTGGAACACTCATTTTAACCATGTCTTCAACATCCAATAAAGCAGGGATATCAAATTGTTCTTCTGCAATACGAAATGCCTATAATTAAAAATAAAAAAATAACAAAAGTTGTTTTACAAACAGTTATATACTTTTTTATATACCTAATT
>NC_088927.1:2255000-2267500 GCF_038396675.1 Hydra vulgaris
TATATCAGTTTATTATTAATTAGGACAGTTTTTAATTTATTAGAGATAAAGTGACTAGATTATATAAGATAAAGTGTGACTAGATTATTTAGGATAAAGTGTGACTAGATTATTTAGGATAAGGTGTGACTAGATTATTTAAAACCTGACAATCTTAGTTAACTAAATAACATATTATAACATAATTATAATAACAAACTAGAAAATGACACAAAGTCATGGAAGCAAGAGTCAAAGGAAAAAGGACATTCATATATATCCGATATAAAAGTGAAGGTTGCAAAAAAAAGGAAGTCTAATAATTTATTAGTCATTACCTCAGTCTAATATACCATATGTTTAATATGCTATAATTTATTAGTCATTACCTCAGTCTAATATACCATATGTTTAATATGCTATAAAAATTTTTAGTGAAATCCTGTCTCTTAACTTGGTTAAACTTTTTCTTTATCAGAACTATAAATTTTATACTTTGTTTAGTTGAAAAAATGTTTTTGCTTTTAATTATTCTTTAAAAAAAAAAACTTACCAGTGTTTTTCTTTCCTTCTTTTTTTTTCTTTGCTTTTTCTGTTTTAGTCTTTTTTTCATTCTTTTTGGCATCTAAAGTCAATAATCACATAATTAAAAATTAAAAAAAAAAAACAACGTAAGAATTACGCGTCTTAAAACAACATTTGAAGTAAAAGTAGAAACTGTATGATATAAACTGTATGTTATAGCCTGTATGATATAGCTGTATATAGTATGATCTTTTATGATACATCATATAGAATCTATTGTTTAAGATACAGATACAAATGGAAGAAGCTGCTATTTGATCAAATGAACAAAGTAAAATAACTTAAAATAATATTTAAAATTAAATTTGAAACAATTCGATATAAATTATTATAACATAAATTATTTAAAATTAATGTTATAATAATTAATTTAAACTTTGCTAATTGGAGGTTTGTGTTTTAAATTTTTAATACCAAAAAATTCAAAAAGTAAATAACCACAAATTGTATTATCTGGCAATATTTATAAGCAATATTTGTTTTTAAAACTTCATGCTTACGTTTGCATATTTGTGAGCACAAATTTAGTTGTTTTAAGTTGTTTTAAAATTAAAGCTAAATTCTTTTAAACTATTTACAAACATTTAATATCCAAAATATAAAAATTTTTTAAAGATAAAAAATTTATTTAAGTAATGTGTTTTTTCCTTTAAAAATATATTTTTAAAGGAAAAAAAAGCATAGGAGTAGTAAAAAATGTGTGTAAAACAATTCTGAACAGAAACTGAATCATCTCCTAATGTATATTCTGAACACCTCCTAAATAATTGAATTTTAAAGGAATTTTTCAACAATGAAGGGATCTTACAAGAAGATTATTAATATTTAAGAACAATTGTTTAAGTTTTGATTCATCAATCAGAATATTCAATTAATAAACAACTTTAAATAAATAATGAATCTGTTTTTTGCAGCAAAAAATTTGATTTTGCAGCACTTTAATGAAAAGATTTTTTAGTTTTGCAAAAACAATTTAAAGAAACTTATCAGTTAGTACTGGCTTCAAAAAATGACATACAAGAGTGTATACAGTGAAGATTTAAAGAAACAGCAGTGAATTGAATTTGAAGAACAATTCGTTGAATGACTTGATGTGTCATCAAGGGCAATAGTAAAACAATGGAAATGAGCTTCTGACTGAATATTGAGTAAAAATTGATTTATAATACAACAGTTTTTTGAACAACTATTTTTTGAACATCAACTTTTTGAACAACCATAAGACCAGGGAGAAAGTTGAAGAAAAAAAGAAAAAGGGAGAAAGTTGAAGAAAAAATTTCAAGACAGTTGATACAATTGTAGAATTTACAAAATTTGATGAGTTTTTAAAAACTTTATAACTGATAAATTCCTAAATTAAATTAAATTTTTTTGTTTCTGCGGGTTTTTCCACTGAATATTGAAAATGCTAATCTTGAACAGTGTTTAAGTAGGTATTGATTCTGCACCCGCCTCAAGTTTAGTTACATATGCAACATTTTTATGTCTTGAAATTCATACATTTTTATAAATAAATAAAAAGTTAAATGAATTTTTTTAAATTTACTAAATTAACTTTAATTAAGAAATTTAATAACCCTTTAGTTAAATAAAATAAAAAACTGCAGAGAAAAAGTAAACATAAAAACCTGATTTAACGAATGTTTGTGGCTTATTAGGATCGACTTCAAAACTAGCGGATCCATCTCCTGTGAGATCAATATCAGCAAGTTGTGATCGCTTCTGTTTTTCATTTATGTTTACACCTTCGCAAGCACCAGAAACTTTGTAACAAATTTCTTTCTCTATGCTTTCTCCATTACTGTTTGATAAAGCCTTTTCAATATCTTCTTCATGATTTTCTAAATAATAGTTTTACCACATGTTTACAATGTGTAAAATTTTAATTAAAAAAATAGTGGTCAGCAACAATTTAGGTTCTTTAATAAACTTTGAACACTTATATACTACTTATAATAAATAAAGAATGGCATTTGTTATAAAAAATTCCAGTTAAATAATAACCAATCAAATCAAGCTAAAATCCAAATATATAGAATTTAACAAAAGGTTATCTTGTAGAATTTTGTTACTCAGCTTGAAAAAAGTTCAAAAGTTTCAAAAAAGTACAAAAAAACCAAAATTTAAAAATGCAATATTTATATACCTTAAGTGTGAGATACCACTTAAAAACAAAGCACCCACTTTACTTTTTACACTGATTTCATCAAACAACAATCTATAAAATAACCCTAGAAGAGGAGAGTTGATAAGCTGCATGAGATTCAACCTGCTAGTTTTAAGCTATACAAGGCTCTTGTCACTCAACGTATTGATTCAACAAGATGTACATGACAACTAGATAATAGTATTGGTCAGGTATTCAGCACAACACAAAAGAATGACTTGGTCAGATATTCAACAACACAAAACAATCAGAAGCTTATATAGAAATAATAAAACTAATTGCAATGATAAAGAATTATGTTTTGTAATTAAAAATATTTAACTTAGCTCAATAAAGGTACAAAAATGTATTAACTTCTTTACAAAAAATTATTAAATTTTTTTTTTCTTTTTTTTACTGCGGTAATCCTTTTTCTAATAATTTACTTTTTAATAATAACTTTTACAAGATATTTAAATTTGCATCTGATCCAGCTTTTCAAAGCTTTGTTGAGTATTTCAACCCAAAGCTGATTTCTTTTTAAAAAAAGAAAGTAAGTTTGAAAACTATAGAACTGTTTCATTGACTTTTCATAGTTGATGAGTTTGTTATAAAACATGAAAAAAAAATTTCATCTTTATAAGAGAAATTTTTCTACAAATAAATTTTTTTGAGCCTCAACATGGATTTGTAAAAGTCATGAAAAGTCATGCAGCATAAATACTCTTGAAACTTTATATTATATTTTGTATCGACTTATCCTTGGTTCTCTAATTGATGTAATTTATTTGGATTTTACAGCTCCTCATTGCAGGATTACCCCAAAACTGAAAGGTAAAGTCATCACTGTTAAGCTGCTAAAGTAGTTTGAGGCTTTTCTTTTAAGTAGAAAACAAAATATTTTTTAATGTGAAGTAGCTTCTGAGTGAAGAAAACAAATATGCAATCTGCCATAAGAATCTAGCGTCATTAAGATGGAATGAATCTGTAATCATTAATGTTGAAAATTTTGACTGCAACTCTAAACTTTATGCAGATAATATGAAGTAACTTAGCAAGGTCTCAGGCTATTATGATATGAAGTTACTTTGCAAGATCTGTACAATTAAATTCAAAAAAAAAACTGTCATGTCTTTTTTTTTTTAAATGTAATTGGTCAAAAGAGTGGCTTGTTAAACCTTATGCTGACAAGTGTGGAGGTATATATTTAGGTAATAAAATATTAATCATGAACACTCTATGGATGGTAAGATGCTACTACTTTTTTAATTCTATAAACACTCTGTAGAAAAGAATGTCTATATAACATCATATAAGAATTTTTACCTTTATATTAGTATATCTGTAGAGTATATAAAAACATATCTTTGTTATTTTTTTATCTAATTATGTTGCTAGCACCAGTAACTTTGTTTCATTCAAGATATTTTAAATCTCTTTCAAATTCATTAAAGTTTTAGAAGTGGAGAATGGAACCAAGAGTAAAAAAATATCAAACACCACAAAGAAAACTTTTGCAGAAACTTTGCAATGGATTGGATGTGGTTCCCATGAGAGATTAAAGATAAGAGAGAGGTTAAAGATAATCCAAGAAGATGTTAAGTAGAAAAGTTAGTAAAAGTCATTATAAACAACATTGTGATAATTATTAACAGTAAGCAAATTTTGCTCGTGTTAAAATTCAGGTCACTGCAGGTCACAAGGTGTCACAGAAGAGAAATGTTATAAAAAAAGAATTTTTTAAGATTTCTTTTAACTAAATAATACATTAATATTAATTAATAACAACTATTAATAAATAATTAAAATGAGACTGATATTTGATATCTAATTTATTTGATTTTGTTTTTCGATTTTTTGATTTTTAATTATTTTACTTTTATTTTTAAATATTCATATTTCATAAACATACCAAAAAGAAGTTCACATGCTTTGACTGTTTTAGGAGGTGAATACTCATATGCACGGAAGTTTTGAGGTAAACAGGTATTTTCAATGGCTTCCATTATCTTGACATCTCGATTACCAGCTGTTAAATGACGGCGTCCCAATAAATTTTCTAATTCTAAAATAGAATATTGTTTATTTGATTTTGTTCAAAATATTTTTGAAACACTGAATTTCAAATAATTATCTCAAATAGTAAATAATCAATTTTAAAATTTCACTTTTATTTTATAAACTGTTAAAATTTCACTAAATATTTAGAAAATTGTATGACAAACCAGCAAAGTTATATTATACTTTTAAATAAATATATACATTATTATTATCAAATAAACCTATTGCCATACTATATTGCTAACTATATTGCACAACTGAACTAAAAAACAATTGAAATTTGATTTACGGAAATTTAGTTTTACTTAAAACTCAAGACCGTTGCACACAATAAACTTAAAACATTTAACATTGTTTTCCAAAAAGCTCAAGAAAATCACAAAATTAAAGATCAATGCCGCTTCCTGCATAGCATGTAGCACCATCACAACTATGATTAAAACCCTACTCTCTTGTCCCTTGTCAATAATACTTATCTCAAAGACCTCTTCACATTAAACTTGGTCTGGTTATAAACATTAGATAAGTTGAGATTTTAGATTCAGAAGAGTCTAAAAGAGTTAACTCAAGATTTAAAGCATTGAAAACTTGAGATTTCAAATGTTTTTAAAACATTGCTCAAGTATCAGCTATAATATTTGTTGGATTACAGATTAAAATGTCAGTGTGTAAAGGACATGTATTTGTAGCAGTAATAGTACAAGTGCATGTAAGGAGTTGCATCTCAGATAATATGGAGCAGCAATTTGAGTAAAGTATGCAGAGATGAAGCATCCAATGTCCATAAAGTTGCATTACCTGGATTGGTGCCAAAACCTTTTCAGACAAAATTAGGTGATTTAGTAGAAAGGAGAAAAGTATGGGCACTTAAGATGCAGCAATAATAAGAGATTACAGCAGGTGCTTGATTACATGATAATAACAAAGTTTATAAGTAATAATACTACTTAAGTTTATCACTTTTGACAAGCATAAAAAATTTATTAGTTCTTAATTTTTTTTAAATTATTTGAATTTTAAAATAAATGTTGTTTAACAATTAAATACAATTTAAATTAAAAAAAAATATATACTTTTAACTTTATGAATTAAAAACTTGCATTAGGAGTAAAACTGATGCTTTTTCTGTATGTAATTTATTTATAAACAATTTTCTTGAATGATTTAGTTAAGCTTAAATTTTTTAACTAAAACTTTCATGTTTTAATTAATTTTAAAAAATTTTCAATTAATCAAAAATGTCAAAATAAACCACATGATATATGAATAAAATTAAAATAGGTAGGTTGCTTTCTTTGGGCTAAAAACACCATGTTCCCTGATTGCACAACACTCCCTGTGCAGGAATCTTGTTCAAAAAGTTCAATTTTGAATTAATCAATTGAGACAAAGTTTGAGAGGACAACAATTTAAAAATATAAACAACAATTGTTGTTTTACAACGAATGTTACACTAAATTAAAATTCTTTAAATAAGCTAGTCTTGTTCTAACCTTGGATGATAAAGGTAATCTTAACTTTTGTTGAACTGTAACTTTCTTTTTCATTCAGCTAGTGTCCAGAAGATTTGGAAATTCAGACGTGTTCTGAATTATAGTAGTGTTTTTGCTACTTACTGGTCTCTGTCTTGCTTCAGGCTTGGTCGGAAAGCAGGTGCAATCGCACTCTATTCCTGGCCACACAAATTTTATTTAGTTGCAACAACTTGGCCGTGGCTATTTAGATGTTTTGAGAACATTTAAATTGTATTTCTCCATGTATGTCCGACACTATTTGTCACGCTAAAATAATTAAATTTGTAATCTTTTAAGCAAGATGATTGTTTATAAAAAGAAAATTTTTAATTATATTTTTTAAATTATATAAAGTTAAGTAAGTTTTATAAAAAATTACAATAAATAATTACAAAAATAATAATATAGATTAGTTTCTTTTTTTTTTTTTTTTTTTTTTTTTTTGATTATTCACCTCCCCAAGGCCTGAAGTCAAGGAGGCTACTCATTTTTTTGTGTTTTTTTGTGTTTTTTTTTTTTTTACTTATTATTCGTGGTGCAACCACGTTGTCAGATCAGGTTATCCTGCTACTGGTAACATGTAACCCAGTACAATCAGCTTCATGTCCTGCTGCCTTGTAGGATACGCCTTTTTAGGCAAAGGCTAGGAGATGCCAACTCCGATTTAAAACACCCCCTGCCTTAGGGCTCTTGGTTGAGTAAAGGCTAGAGATGGTGTCTCGATAAAAATACTCATCTTGGGCAGATGTTAAATGCACCCAGCTACTGTCTTGTAGAAGGCCTCCTAGGCAAAGACTTAAGGGGTAAACAGATTCTATCTGTTGACCAGCCTTGCACCCCTTCTTCATCTATTAGGCTGGCGCAGATGTATTTTTAATACATTGTTTCCAGTTTAGGATGTTGAATGCTGGATCTTCTTGACTCAATGCATGGGTTTGCTTGTGTCACTGTTTTTATGACTAGGCAACTCATTCTATTATCTCCTTATGAAGGTACAGCTCTAAAACTTAGTTTTATGGTTCTGAGGCCGGCTGGTAGTCAGGTTTCCCGAACTCTGTGGTAGCTCTCAGAGAGGCTGATTCCATCAACAGCTGAAAAATATCAAAGTATTAACAGTGCCATGTTGCGCATGGATGGTGTCCCTGTTTGTACTTTTGGTGTGCATTGCGGAAGCTACATTTGGAGCTCTTTGTTACGGCTTAGGGTTTATTAGTAGTAATGAGGCAATTGCTTGGGCTATTAAACGGTGTTCTGAGTACTATCTACGCTTTGAGTCAAGTTCTTCAATCTAATTCAAAAATGAATAAAGTACCAAAAACTATAAAACACAAAAAACCATCATCATCACCAAGTTCTCTAAACCTATCATTCACTAATATTCGTAGTCTTCGAAGTAACTTTTCTTCTGTTGAGTCTTATCTCTTGCAAAGTTCACCAGACCTACTTGCTCTTTGTGAGACTAATTTGAGTTCGGCTGTCTCATCTTGTGATCTTAGTATTGATGGTTATCTTCCTCTGATTCGTAAAGACTCCAATAGTCACATGATTGGCCTGGGCATTTACATTCGTAAGAATTCACCTGCTTGTCGTGAAACTAGGTTTGAATCCACAGACTATTCTTTCATGTGCTTTCGTTTAGCACCACTTCACTCTATTGCCTTTCTCTTTGTTCTATATCGCTCTCCTTCATCTCAAGACTGCACTCTTTTTGATGTTATTTCTGATCATATTGACCAAGCCCTCTCTCTTTATCCATCAGCTAATATAGTTGTTGTCGGTGACTTTAATGCTCACCACTCTGAATGGCTTGGCTCTAGTGTCAGTGACTCTGCAGGCATTAAAGCCCACAACTTTTGCCTTTCTCAATCCCTAACTCAAATAGTCAACTTTCCAACTCGCTTTCCTGACAACCCTAATCATTTACCTTCTCTACTTGACTTATGTCTTGTTTCTGATCCTAGTCAGTGCTCAGTTTCTCCACATTCACCCTTAGGTGCTTCTGATCACAGTTTGATCTCTTTAAAACTAATATCTCATTCTTCTTCATCACCTGAATACCCCTATTATCGAACCTCTTACAACTAAAGTGAAGCTGACTGGGATTCTTTCTGTGATTTTCTTCGTGATGGCCCTTGGGTAGAAATCTTTCGTCTTCCTGTCGACAAATGTGCTTCTTACATAACTTCGTGGATTCAGGCTGGCATGGAATCTTTTATTCCCTCTCGACGATTCCAGGTCAAGCCTCACTCTCCCCCATGGTTTTCCTCACACTGTGCTGCCGCGATTGCTAATCGAAACCGTTACTTCCATATTTATCAGCAAAACAATTCTCCAGAAAACAGATGTCTGTTTATTATTGCTAGAAACAACTGTAAAAAGGTTTTGTCTAACGCCAAAACCCACTATTCTCAGGTCATGAAATCTCGTATCTCATTACAAAAATTAGGCTCTCGTGACTTCTGGAGAATCTTTAATAATATCAATAATAAGGGCAAATCTATAATTCCACCTCTCTTGTATGGTTCAGACTTTGTCACCTCACCTAAAGACAAAGCCGAACTGTTTGCTAAAAACTTTTCATCAATATCATCTCTTGATTCCACTAATTGCGTTCTACCTGATATTGCCAAAAAACAGGTTGATCCATTGCTTGACATTCATATCACTCCAGCATCTGTATCTAAAGTGATCTCCTGCCTAGACTCTTCTACAGCTTGTGGCCCAGATAACATACCTGTCATTGTCTTGCAGAAGTGTTCTCCGGAGCTGTCTTCTATACTCTCAAAACTATTCAACAAGTGCTTATCAGAGTCTTGTTTTCCAGCCTGCTGGAAAGCCGCATCTGTTATCCCTATCTTCATAAATTCAGGGGAGCAATCTGATTTGTCTAACTACCGTCCCATAAGTCTTCTTCCTATCATAAGCAAGGTTTTTGAATCTTTAATTAACAAACACTTAATTTCTCATCTTGAATCTAATAACTTACTTTCTGACCATCAATATGGATTTCAATCTTCTCGTTCTACAGCTGATTTGCTAACAGTAATAACTGACAGGTTTTATCGTGCATTAGATAAAGGTGGAGAGGTTAAAGCTATTGCTCTTGATATTTCAAAAGCGTTTGATAAAGTTTGGCATGCTGGTCTTCTCCATAAGCTTTCTTCTTATGGTGTATCCGGCAACATCTTTAAGATCATTGAATCCTTTCTTCCCAATTGTAGCATAAAAGTTGTCCTCGATGGACAACACTCTTCTTCTTATTCTGTAACTTCAGGGGTTCCTCAAGGTTCTATCCTTGGCCCTATACTCTTTTTAATTTACATTAACGATCTTCCAGATATTCTCACATCTTAGGTGGCATTGTTTGCTGATGATACTACCATTTATTCTTGTCGTGATAAGAAACCAACACCCTCTGATTGCCTGGAGGGGGCATTTGAGCTTGAAAAGGATCTCACTTCTGCTACAGCATGGGGCTCACAGTGGCTGGTGAACTTTAATTCAGATAAAACTCAATTTTTTTCAGCCAATCGTTATCGCAATAATTTAGATCTTCCTATATTTATGAACGGTGATGTACTCGATGAGTCACCTACTCTTCATCTTCTAGGATTAACTCTTACTTCCAAACTTTCTTGGAAAACATTCATCAAATCGGTTGCAAAATTAGCATCTGCTAAGGTTGCATCTCTTTATCGAGCTCGCCACTTTCTTACTCTGGATTCTATTCTCTATCTCTATAAATCTCAAATCCGGCCTTGTATGGAATACTGTTGCCATATCTGGGGCGGATCTTCTAATGATGCCCTTTCTCTTTTAGACAAGGTGCAAAAACGCATTGTAAACATAGTTGGACCTGCTCTTGCAGCCAACCTCCAACCATTATCACATCGTCGTAATGTTGCTTCTCTTTCTCTTTTCTACAAATACTATAATGGGCACTGCTCTAAAGAGCTAGCGTCTCTTGTGCCATCTACTAAAATTCATTCTCGTGTTACTCGTCATTCAATTAAAAGCCATCCTTTTTCTGTGACTGTTCATAAGTGCTCTAAAAACGCTTATTCGTCTAGTTTTTTTCCTCGAACATCTGTTCTTTGGAATTCGCTTCCTTCATCTTGCTTTCTTGATTCATATAATTTGCAATCTTTTAAATCGCCCGTCAATCGTTAACTTGCTCAACAATCTTCATCTTTTCTCTTACAGTAACTTCCAACTTTAATTAGTGGCCGCTTGCAGCCTTGTTGGAAGCGAAGATGTTTAAAAAAAAAAAAAAACCCTCTCTCAACTCTTTAACTCCGAAACACGAACCTTGCCAAGCAAGGCCGCTGCGCGGAGAAACTAAGTTGAGCGCGGTACTTCCAGGGACGTGGTGGGAGTCGAACTCCGAACCTCTTGCTTACAAAGCGAGCGCTCTTATCACTACACCACTACCGCAAATTCTTATTTCTTAAATGTAAGTCTTTTAAAAACGTTTGTACGATCAATTTAAAAAAAAAAGACTTTCAACAACAATAGTATTTTCAATAAAATTTAAAAAACAGTAATCATTAAAGTTAATAAAATTAATAATCAAATAAACGTACAGGAGCTTACAGTCGACTGAACATGTGGTTTGAACAAAACACAAAGATACATTTATATAAAGTGATTTATGGGTTAACCAGCACCGCGTCAGCGGCCCAAACAGACTTTTTTAGTTTAACCATTTAAGTTTGCTTAATGATATTTTAATGCAATAAAAACGTGCTTCTAGTTTGCAAAAGACAAAGTAAAATCATAATTTACATAGAATGTAATATGACTTTTATATATCAATTTATAATATACATTATAGTTAAATAAACTGATGGACTTTAGTAAAATATAAAGTTATTAAATGTATACATAGTGTGCAGTTTGGAAACTGGTAATTATATACCGCTGCTTCAGGGGTCTGGCAAATTGCAGGATTTTTTTAAATACTATAAAGACACTGCCAGAAGAAAAGATCATTATAATACTTTTATAGTAACGCAACGATTTAACTATATCTTGTGATTATCTTATTTAAGAAGAATTATTTTAAATATTTTAAACTTATATTATATATTGCAAACTACGCAAAGCATGAAATGGTTATAAAAATATATTTACTTTTTTATTTATTATATAATTCAACTACCATTAGTTTTATTAGAATCTTGTTGAAATAAAACATAAATACTTAAATAAATAATTATATTATACGCTTTGATAAATTGAAGAACCTTGGTTTCTTTACTAAACGATCATTCATAGTAAGTTATTACTTTTTATAAAAGTGTCTCTTAATTTTATAAAAAAGTTATAAAAGAGAGAAGTTTTGTAATAAATTATTCTAAATGTAATTTATTTTGTTTTAGTTAAGTTTTTTTTATTCTTTAAGAATTTATTTCTTTTTTTAGTTAATTTTTTTAGAAGTTGTCTCCCATCAAGTCAAGTTTTTTTCGTGCTTTTTGAAATGTTGTCAAAGCATCTAAAAAGCTGTGGCCATGTTGTCGCAACTAAATACTACATGTGTGGTCAGATATAGGGTGTGATTGCACCCGCTTTCCAACCAAGCCTGTTGCTACTTACTGGTTTCTGTCTTGCTACTTACTGGTCTTTGTCTTGCTACTCATTGGTCTCTGTCTTGCTACTTACTGGTCTCTGTTTTGCTACTTACTGGTCTCTGTCTTGCTATTCATTGGTCTCTGTCTTGAGGCAGGTAAACACAGTAGGAGAAAATTTATTTTAATTTGAAAAATTAATAAAAGCTTAGTTAATTGGTTAAAAGTAATTTCTAACTTTCGGTTTGTTTGTTTTTTTCGCGACATAATGATTACAAGCCACAAAAGCATTGTTAAAAAGAAGATAACATTTATTCCACATTTAAGTTTTTTTGGTTTATTAAACTTTATAAAGTATCTAAAGCAATGTTTGATAAAGAAATTGTAGCAATTTTTCTGATTCAAAATTCTGATGCAAAATTTCTGATTTCCAAATATATTTTCCTTTAAATCATAATTGTTTAACCTAATTATCTAATTACTTTACAATTCACCATACTATTACTTCATGCTTTACATTCATTCTATTACTTTATAGTTATTATCATTTTAACAAACCTTTAATGGTAGCAATACAACCAAGACAGTAAAGATCTAAAAAAAAAAAATAATAACTAGCGTTTTTATTTGCATCAAAACCAATTTTTT